>NC_142885.1:19061818-19225000 GCF_051225735.1 Oryctolagus cuniculus | reverse complement strand
AATAATTGACACTTTTTTTTTCTTGACAGGCAGTTAGACAGTGAGAGAGAGAGATACAGAGAGAAAGGTCTTCCTTCTGTTGGTTCACCCCCAAAATGGCCCCTATGGCCGGCACACTGCACCAATCTGAAGCCAGGAGCCAGGTGCTTCCTCCTGGTCTCCCATGTGGGTGCAGGGCCCAAGCACTTGGACCATCCTCCACTGCCCTCCCGGGCCACAGAAGAGAGCTGGACTGGAAGAGGAGCAACTGGGACAGAATCCGGTGCCCCACCTGGGACTAGAACCTGGGGTGCCGGCACCGCAGGTGGAGGATTAGCCTAGTGAGATGCGGCACCAGCAATAATTGACACTTTTATTTATGAGTCAGTAATCATCTGAGGCTCTTGTCATGAGCTGGCAAGGCTATGGAAGCCTCTTGAGTTCACAAACTCCAACCTTATTTAGACAAGGCCATAATCAAAGTGAAAGTTCTCTCCTCCCTTCAGAGAAAGGTACCTCCTTTGATGGCCCATTCTGACAAAATTTTGAACAACTATGTTTTAATTTTGAAGCCTTGTATTTGCTCAGTGTTTTTTAAAAAGTGATTTGAGAAATCTAAAACAAAAATTATCCAATAACACTGATGTCTGTTTGCCACATTTTGATATTGTGAAGCTATGATTTTAATATAACAGTAGTAAAGCATATTTTAGAATTTTGGACATTTTTACTTTCTACAAGTTTAGCTATTTCAGTATAAATTCACAGACGTGAGAACGATCATAAAGTAGAACTGGAAAAAAGCTTATTTGTAAAGCTTCAACCTAAAATATGTAAATATTCAACTTTAAATGTGAAAATAATTCATTTTTGCAAATTTAAGTTAACATACTTGTTAGAAAGGTGCCCTTCACACACACACACACACACACACACATGCACACACATACTCATACACCTACATACACACACATGTACATTCACACACACATACTCATACATACACACACACACACAGATACACACGCACATTCACACTCAGTCATTAAACTATGGTAACCAAAAAAGTCTATTATATTTATGTGGTCTCTGGGAAACAAGCAAATCCATCTTCAAGAACATTTTCCAAAAAGATTTATTTATTTATTTGCAAGGCAGAGTTACAGACACACACACACACACACACACACACACACACAGATCTTCCATTTCCTGGTTCACTCTCCAAATTGGCAGATCTGGGCCAGTCCAAGGCTAGGAGCCAGGAGCTTCTTCCAAGTCTTCCATGTGGGTGCAGGGGCCCAAGGATTTGGACCATCTTCTGCTGCTTTCCCAGGCACATTAGCAGGGAGCTGGATCAGAAGTAGAGCAGCCAGGACAAGCACCAGCACCTGTATGGGATGCTGGCCCCACAGGTGGAGGCTACCTGCTACACCACAGTGCTGGCCTCTCTTTGAGGACATTTATATTTATTTGACAGGAAGAAAGAGAACACTTCTATCCACTGGTTCACTCCCCAAATGGCTGCAACGACCAGGACTGAGCCAGGAAGAAGCCAGGAGCCCAGAATTTCTTCCAGGTCTCTCACATGGGTGGCAGGGGCCCAGGTACTTGGACTGTTCTCTGCTGCTTCCCCAGGCAGACTGTCTGGGAGCTGGATGGGAAGCAGAGCAGCCTGGACCAGTGCTCCAGTATGGGATGTCTGCATCAGCTTAACCCATTGTACCACAATGCTGGCCTCTGTCTGCAAGGACATTTAGGTTGAGCACAGATAGGTGAAGATGAGACCCTGATTAGGATGTCTTTATGGAGAAGGTGCTGTGCATGACTGAGAACTATGACATAAAAATCCTCTTCCACAATTGTGTTGAAAGGTTTCTAATTCTGACTTTTGTCACTCAGTCTAATAAGAAATAAAATTGATAATGAAATAGATGGTCTGTTTCATAGAATAGCTTACATTTTACTAACTCAAAATGTGTTGGAAGTGAAAGACTTTTAGGAGAAAAACAACATTCTAAACAAATTATAAAAGATGAATATTAAAAGGTACTAATGATTTTTGAAAAATATTTGGAAGGAAGATATGATAACCAGAGATCATCTAGTTATACAAATTTATTCTCAGAGGTTGTGAGGCTTTTTGAAAACTACAAGATAAACAACAAATCATTAGAGGTGAAATTTGTCTTTCTTCTTAATAGGTGAACATTATACCATTGATTGCCAAAGCAGATACGATTTCTAAGAGTAATTTACCGAAGCTTAAGAGTAGGATTATGAGTGAGTTGAGCAGCAATGGCATCCAAATATACCGCTTCCTGACAGATGATGAAACTCTGAGTCAGGTGAACTCCTCCATGAATGTAAGCTTCTGTTTAATTGTTTTACATGTGAGAATGAAGATACCATTTATAAGTAGCAGTATTAGTCATATGTTTCATTTGTATCTGACAAAAAGAAGATTAATAATGTGTTTTCCCCAAAATCCAGTGCGAGGAGACATTTTCTTGACCTTGAAAAAATGTTTTCCACTTTTAATTATTTTTCCCTCCTATTTGGTTTGGTTTGTTCTTATTTTTCTAGTATTTGAAATGCAATTTTAGTCATTTATTTGATGTGTTTGCAATTTTTTGATGTACTAATTGCTATAAACTTCTCTCTTAAAACTGCTTTTGCTATATACTACAAGTTTTGATATGTTGTGTTGTCATCTTTATTTGTTTCCTGGAGTTTTTTTATTTCCTGGCACACTGTTCATTCAAGAATGTCTTGTTAGTGTTCATACTTTGCATATTTTCTAGAGTCTGTTAAGTTGTTAATTTCCAACTTCATTCCATTGTGGACAAAGAGATACATGGTATGATTTCAGCTGTTTGAATTTGTTGAATCTTGCTTTATGGCCTAGCACATGGTCTGTACTAGAGAAAGTTCAAGCACTGATGAAAAGAATGCGTGTTCTGCAGCTTTAGGATGAGATGTTCTATAGGTGTCAGTTAGGTCCATTTAGTCCATAGTGTAGATTAGCTCTGTTGTTTCTGTGTTGATTTTTAGCCTAGTTGATCTGTCCATTGATGAAAGTGGGATGTTTAAGTCTCCTATTATTATTGTTTTGGAGCCTGTGTCTCCCATTAGATACATTATCATTAGTTTTAAATAGCCAGAGACATTTTTTCTTATTTCTATTCTTTAATACGTATTGATATTTGCTTTTGTGGCCTATCATGTGCTTTATCCTAGAGAATTTTCCATGTACACTTAAAAAGAATGTATATTCTGTTATCCATTGGCATGTTAACTCTAGTTTATAGTGGTGTCTAAATCTCTGTTTGTTGAACTTCGCTTTGCTCTGTCCACTTTTCATGTTGAGGTATTGAAGTCTGTAAGTGTTATTAAATTGCCTGTTTACCTCCTCATTTCTGTTTTCATTTCTTGTGTGTGATTTTGGTGCTTTGTGAATAGGTGCATATGGATTCATAAATCAAGGATTGGGTGGGCCCTTTCATGTAAAATTATAAGTAAGACAGTCTTTATAACTTTAGTAGAAAAGTTTAAAATATTTTATCTAATATTAGAAGAGCCACCACAGCTTTCTTGTAGTTGCTGTTATCATGATGCGCATTTTCAATCCTTTTACTTTCAATATATTTGTGTCTTTGAACCAAATTGTGTCTCCTGCAGAAAAGATAGAGCTGAGACATGCTTAATTGTTCAGTCTGGCAATTTGTGCTTTTATTCACTTGTTTAATCCATTCATAAGTAATATTCTTACTTCTATAATTTGATTTGTGACTGCCATCTTACATTTTGTTCTCTAAATTTCTCATGCTATATTTGTTCTATTATTCTCTTTTTTTGCCATTAAGCAAATGTTTATGTAGACTTTTAATTTGTCTAATGCCTCTTCACTGAAATTTTAGCTTTGATTATAGTAGTTGCTCAAGATTCACCATATACATACACCTCAGCTTACCAGAACTGACTTCACATATATTCCACTTTTGATTTTAATAGTATAGAAACTTTACTATTATATAGCTGTATTCTATTTTCATATTTTCTGTGGCATTATTGTTATACACATATTTTTATATTTCAAACTTAGTAATACATTAGTAATTTCCTCATTCCAGTTCAGCTTTGGTGCTGCCTATAGTCTTCGCATGGTTATTAGCAAATGTGTTACAAATGTAATACCTTTCTATGTGTTCTAGGTTACAGAAACATTATATAAATATTTTATATATTATTTAAAAATTAAAAGGATAAGCAGGATATACATTTAAGCCATTATTTTATAATTATATAATTACAATTACTATTTTTTTTTTGACAGGCAGAGTGGACAGTGAGAGAGAGAGAGACAGAGAGAAAGGTCTTCCTTTGCCGTTGGTTCACCCTCCAATGGCTGCCGCGGCCAGTGCACCGCGCTGATCCGATGGCAGGAGCCAGGAGCCAGGTGCTTTTCCTGGTCTCCCATGGGGTGCAGGGCCCAAGCACTTGGGCCATCCTCCACTGCACTCCCTGGCCACAGCAGAGAGCTGGCCTGGAAGAGGGGCAACCGGGACAGAATCTGGCGCCCCGACCGGGACTAGAACCCGGTGTGCCGGCGCCGCTAGGCGGAGGATTAGCCTAGTGAGCCGCGGTGCTGGCCTACAATTACTATTTAAAAATATTTATTTGAATTATCTACAGAAGTTTCTTGCTTTCAGTATGAAGAATTTCCTTTAGTGCTTTTTATGTAAAAATTAACAATTGTGCATATTTATGTGCTACATTGTGACATTTCAATAGATGTATAAAGTGTATACTGGTCAAAACAAGGTAATCAAAAAAAAAAAAAAACAAGGTAATCAACATTTCTCCTTTTTGACCTTATAACTGGAGGATGGAGCATACAAAAGAGCTATCTGTACCACATATTTATTGTAGCTCAATTCACAATAGCAAAGACATGGAATCAACCCAAATGCTCATCAGCTGAAGACTGGATAAAGAAATTATGGGATATGTACACCATGGAATACAACACAGCAGGCAGTAAAAAAAAATGAAAAGAAAACGAAGACTGGTCATTTGCAACAAAATGGATGAAACTGGAAAACACCATACTTAGTGAAATAAGCCAGTTCCAAAGGGACAAACTCTGTATGTTCTCCCTGACCTGTGATAACTAATAAAGCACCTAAAAGACAACATGTAGAAATGAAATTCACACTTTGAGAAGCAACGATTTTCAGGAGCCCTTCTCTTGACTGTTGCTTTTTATTCTATATCTTTTATCTTTTCCTTTATAATATTTTCCTTATTTTTTCTCTTTCATACAATTAATTGAATTCTATACTTAACAGTTAATTATATATATAAAGTTAATTTAAAATAGATCTTAGTAAAGTATAAGAGTGAGAATAAGAAAGGGAAGAGCAAGGTGGGGGGGCGTTCACAGTGGGAAGAATTAGCAAGATCCTAAAGTTGTAATTGTGAAACATATGGAGATGTGCGCTTTGGAACCGCAGCGTGAGAGCCCGGGAAGATGGAGCAGCAGCCTGCGGGGCCTCCCCTGTCCCTGGGGGGCCCGCAGCAGCTCCAGCCACTGTCATCAGGTCTCCTGCCCAGAGCCCTGGGCCAGGACACCTTGGAGGGCGTAGACCACGCTGCAGGAGAGTGAGGACTTCACCATGGAGGCTCTGCGACATCTAGATTCTCTAGGGACTACAAAAGTTGAAGGAAGGCAAATTTTCAAAAGGAAGTTGTCTTGAAAATATATTTACAATATTGACAGCTTTTTACATTTTTAAATAATTTAAGACTTTAAGAAGATTTATGGTGAAAGGAAACTGGACTAACAACGAGGCCAAAGACTTTTCCTGCCATGACTTACTCGGGAAATAGCTGGCAGCGACTGCAAGAGACCCCCGAGGGGCTGTAACAACCGCCCAGGCCTTCCACTCAGGGGTTGCCCGAGGGACAGAGCAGTGATGCCTCCCTGGACAGCAGAGGGCCACCGCTTTTATCAGACAGCGCTGCTGAAAATCAGATGCTCCTCCTTGTCTCTGCTAAGGAATCCGGCACCTGCACAGCTGGGAACCAGCAGATGCGGCAGAGGCTGGTGAATGCAGGGTGTGACCAGGAGGTGGCGGGCAGAGCGCTCAAGCCGACTGGCAGCAGGAGTATAGAAAGGGCTCCGGAATACATCAGTAAGACGGGCTGCCTGGGCCCCAGGAAGGAACAGACAGTGCGAGTCATTAAGCAGACTCCCCAGGAAAGGGCCTGGTGCCAACCCCAGTGATGATGTCGCAGAGGCCCAGTTTCCAGGGCGACGCCTTCCCACCCTACCACCTGCTGGGCGGCGCTGGAGAAGATGCCAAGCCTTCCCCTGGACGGCGCACCCCTCCTAAGGCTATGGGACAGCGGGCGTGGAGGGGGCGGGGGCGCACTTCCCGGGCTCCCGCACTGCGGGCCCCTCGCTGCAGCTACTTGGCGCGACCTAAGGCCGCGCTCTTGCTGGTGCCCTGGGAGCCTCTGGCCTAAGGCGTGCGGCACAGCCTCTTGTTCCAGAGCAAGGCGCTGCCTGAGGCTGGGGTCTACTGGGGCCTGACAGCCAAGGGCCAGCCTGACGGCCCCGCGCCCAGAAGGACCTACTCCTTCAACAGCCAGCAACTGCGGGTCGAGTGCCCGTCCAGGCGGAGCCCTCCCTGCTGGCTCCCAACACCCTCGGCAGTCCCTACCCACTGGACCTGGAGTTGGGCAGCCCACACTGCAGGTGCCTGCCCCCACCCTACCCGAATCACCTGCTGCTACCCAGCAAGTCAGAGCAGTACGACCTGGACGGCCTGTATGTGGGCATGGAGCAGAGCCTCCGAGGGCGTGCGGCGGCCAAGCCCGCCAAAAGGGCAGACAAGAGCCACCAGAGCGCCAAGGGGCACAGATGCGGGAAGGACAAAAAGCAGATCCAGACTTTTTCCTAAGTCCTTGGCTGCAAAAACAGCAAGGAGGAGGAGAAGCAAGAGTCACACTTTAAGTAATTCATGGAGCAACACGTGGAAAATGTCATAAAAACCTACCAGCAGAAGGTGAACCGGAGGATGCAGCTGGAGCAAGGGATGGCCAAAGCTGGACTGTGCGAAGCTGAGCAGGAACAGAGGGAGATCCTCTACCAGGAGGAGTCTAATTACAGCAGGCTGAAGAGGGCCAAGGTGAACAAGCCCATGTTTGTGAAAATCAAAACCCTGGGGGTCGGTGCCTTTGGAGAAGTGCACTTTACTTGTAAGGTGGACTCTCACTCTCTGTACACCATGAAGACCCTGAGGAAGGAGGATGTGTTGAGCCGGAATCAGGTGGCCCGTGTCATGGCCGAGAGGGACATCCTGGCTGAGGCCGACAACGAGTGGGTGGTGAAACTCTACTACTCCTTCCAAGACAAATACAGCCTGTACTTTGTAAGGGACTGGTCCCTGGTGGGGATGTGATGAGCCTGCTGATCCACATGGAGGTCTTCCCTGAGCACCTGGCCTGGTTCTCATCATAGAGTTGATGTTGGCCATTGAGAGCGTCCACAAGATAGGCTTTATCCACTGGGACATCATGCCTGACAACATTTGGATAGAGCTGGATGGTCACATCAAAGGGACAGATTTCGGCCTCTTCATGGGGTGCAGGTGGAACTCACAATTCCTAATACTACCAGAAAGGAAACCACATCTGACAGGACAGCATGGAGCTCAGTGACCTCTGGGACGATGTGTCTAACTCTTGGTGTGAGGACAGGCTGAAGACCCTGGAACAGCAGGTGGCAAGCAGCACCAGTGGTGTCTGGTGCACCCCCTGGTTGGGTCGCCACATTACATCACTCCTCTGCAAAGGTACACCCTTGTGGAGCGTCAGCGTGATTCTCTTCAAGATGCCAGTCGGGCTGGTGCCCACACTCACAGAAACCCAGCTGAAGGTGGTCAACTGGGAGAACACCTCCACATTCCCGCCCAGGTCAAGCTGAGCCCGAGGCCAGGTCAACCTTATCACCAAGCTGAGCTGCTCTAATCTGCCTGGGGGAGAGACAGGCCGATGACTTTGAAGGCCCACCCCTTCTTCACAGCATAGACTTCTCCAGTGACATCTGGAAGCAGCCAGCCCCCTACGTGCCACCAGCAGCCATCCCATGGGACACCTCAAATTTTGACCCCATAGATAAAGAAAGCCTGTGGAATGAGGCCAGCGAAGGGAGTACCAAGGCCTGGGACACGCTCGCCTGCCCTGGAAACAGGCACCAGAGCTCGCCTTCTGTGAATTCACTTTCTGAAGGTGCTGTGATGACAGTGGCTTCCCCTTTAGATGCCACAAGCCTTCAGGAGCAGAGGCTTCACAGTCTGAGAACTCAGATTGGAAAACTCCGATCTGGTGGATCTGACCGAGGGTGCCAGCCGGTCTATGTGTAGCCCGTGCAGCCAGGGGCCATGAGGTGTCAGTCACCGGGGGAGCAGCCCAGGTGGGCTACTTCTCTCGAGACTTCTTCACTGGGAACGCCCGACACAGAAGCTGAAGGGACTCTTTCCAGCTGAGCTGCTTTTCTCAGTTCCGCTTGCTGCGCAGGGAGGGTGGACGTGACTTTGAATCGGCTTTTGAGGACTTAACACTGCATTAGAACAATATTTTTAAACATTTAGTACAGTTTAGAAATCCTATTTTTCTTACTAAATTAGAGATTAACTTTGACAAATCATGCTGCTGTTATTTTCTACATTTGTATTTTATCCGTAGCACTTATTCACATTTAAGAAAAGACATAAAAACTGAAAAACTGAAAAACATGTGAGAACAAATGTCTGTGCAATAATATAAAAAACTTAAAAGGCACTCTGCCCAGATATCATGGAGACCATTTTATCCACACAGTGGATTTTGTTTGTATTTTTTCCCACATTTCAAAATCGTGATATGATGTTAAAAGGTGCTTTTTTTGGGCTTTGTGTATATTACAGCATAATAGGAAGTGAGCAGGGTGATGATATGCTATGATTTCAGACGTCTGCTGGGGAAAGCACTGCTGGAGCAGGGTTTTTCTATTATAAAATTACCATAGCCATTCACAGAAACTGCTGTGAATATGTTTTTACCAAGTGTTTTTAAATGAGGCATTTTAGATAGCGTGCTGATAAGGTATCCCGTGGTTCGCTATGATTGTATCCCTTATTTTGTTAAAGACATGCAGAAGTGTAACTGGAAAGTGATTTGTGTGTGTGTGTTGGGTATGATTGGGTTCTTTGGGGGATAAAGTGAAATGTTTGTCATATACTAAACTTTCACACTTCAAAAGGGATTAACATAGCTATGCCAGAACTTTGAAGTTACTGGTGGACACATGTTCATTTCTGTAGTCAGTATGCTCTTGGGTTCTTGGTGCAGCTGGTATGTGGAATTCAATAACTCCAACCCTGCTACTTAACCTCTTGAATGCTTCTTCCCCCCACTGTTGTAACAGCTGAGATGTTACCATAATGAAATTGAGTAATCTTATGGTTTTTGAGTAATCTTATGGTTTTAGTGTGCTTTGAAATGTTGAACTGTAGCTTGGTTTAAATAGCACATTTTTCTAACCTTTGTAAACAAGCAAAGATTCTTATTGACAGTGTGATGAAAAAATAAACCATACATGTTTTCTTAGATGTATAGATGTATGTATAACTACATAGGTAAACAAAATATTCCTTATTTCAAATTAGTATGGTGCCTATTTAAAGTGATTTATTTAAATTCTTTTGCTTTTTAAAAATCTGATCACAGTTTTCATTATATTATTCTCCATATTTTTCTTTGAATTCTTGGCATAATGTATGCATTACTTAGTATGTATCTAAGAAACAATGCTTATAAGTTTATCAATGCCTAATCTAAAAAAAAATCCTGTGTACTGGTTTTTTTGGTTATCATTTTTCAGACAACCTTGGCCTGGAGAACCTCTCTGTCATGAGCCATAGAGACCCCATTTTGCTCTAAATTGCACTTCGAATTCACTGGGATGCATATAGTATTCCTTATAAGCAAATGCTTTGTTTATCCAGTAACATTGTTTTAGTTATTTTTAGTACCATTTTCTTTTTTTTTTCTTTTTGACAGGCAGAGTGGACAGTGAGAGAGAGAGACAGAGAGAAAGGTCTTCCTTTTGCCATTGGTTCACCCTCCAGTGGCCGCCATGGACAGCGTGCTGTGGCCGGTGCACCACACTGATCCGAAGGCAGGAGCCAGGTGCTTCTCCTGGTCTCCCATGGGGTGCAGGGGCCAAGCACTTGGGCCATCCTCCACTGCACTCCTGGGCCATAGCAGAGAGCTGGCCTGGAAGAGGGGCAACCGGGACAGAATCCAGTGCCCTGACCAGGATTAGAACCCGGTGTGCCGGCGCCGCTAGGCGGAGGATTAGCCTGTTGAGCCGCGGCACTGGCAGTACCATTTTCTTTTAATTTTTATACTAGAATTAAAAGTGGTATGAATGTAATTTTCTCAACAATGTCTCTGTGTTTCAGGATAAATATAGGGAAGAATTATATGTCCACTAAAATCTTTTTTCTTTTTATTCCCCACAGCATGATACCCTGCTGTAGGCTCTGCTCAGTAGATAATTTTCAGTTATGTGCATAATCTGAGATCAATGTTGGCAAAAAATCTGCTAGCACATATATGCTGTCAAGTATTGAGATCTGATGCAGTATATATCCTTTGTTTAATTAGATGTATTGTGACATTCTCATCTCTTATTTTTGTACAGCATCAACCACATTAGTATGAAAGAATTCAATTAATATCACTCTTATTTTCTAGGCCTTTCGCTGTGGCAGGGAGCATGGATGAGGTGAAAGTTGGAAAAAGGATGGTCAGAGGCCGTGACTACCCCTGGGGAGTTTTGCAAGGTAAATGTGATGAAAGAGTGCAGGCTCTGGAAATACGGAGTTAAACATTCCATGTCTGTCACCTGTAGGATTTTTAGAGTTTCAAAGTTATGAAATATTCAAATTTTACTATATTGCTATATGTTATACTACATGTAATATTATGTAGGTATAATATAAATAAATATAAGTAAAATAAGCTATAGTAAAATTATCATATAAAATAAATATAAATATAATGAATATAAATAAAATATAAAATTATCATGTGCTATAAATAATAAGTCATCCTGAGACTTTTGGAAATGGCAACACAAGAGAAAGACATGTGAGTTGGTTTTTTAACAAAGAATTTTTAATTGACAAAATTGTATGTACTTTTCATATGCAACGTGACACTTTGAACTATGTGTCTGTTGTTGAAAGGCTAAATTGAGCTAATCACCATATACATAAGCTTTGTGGTGAGAATATTAATATATACTCAGTATTGAAATTTTTAAGAATGCAGTATGTTAACAATAGTAACCATGATGTATAGTAGATGTCTTGAACTTTCACTTTCATCTAACAAAATATTTTATATTTTGACCAAAATCTCCCTTATCCACTACTCTATCCAGCTCCTGATAACCACTATTTTATTCACTATTTATGTAAATTAAACATTTTAATATTCCTTAAATAACTGAAAGCATGCCATATTTGCCCATGTGCCTGGTTTATTTTGTAGTTAAATGGCCTCCAGGTTTTTGTTATAAATGACAGAATTTCCTTCATTTTAAGCCTGAATGGTATTCCATTGTGCTTATTTGCTACATTTTATTTATCCACTCATTGAGTGGTGGACTCTTGGGTTGATTTCATATCCTGACTATTTTTTTCTTTTAATTTTTATTTATTTATTTATTTTATTTATTTACTTATTTTGACAGGCAGAGTGGATAGTGAGAGAGAGACAGACAGAAAGGTCTTCCTTTGCCGTTGGTTCACCCTCCAATGGCTGCCATGGCTGGCGCACTGTGGCCGGCGCACTGCGCTGATCCAAAGGCAGGAGCCAGGTGCTTCTCCTGGTCTTCCATGCGGGTGCAGGTCCCAAGCACTTGGGCCATTCTCCACTGCACTCCCTGGCCACAGCAGAGAGCTGGCCAGGAAGAGGGGCAACCGGAACAGAATCCGGTGCCCTGACCAGGACTAGAACCCAGTGTGCCAGCGCCGCTAAGCGGAGGATTAGCCTGTTGAGCCGTGGTGCCGGCCTATTTATTTATTTTTAAAAGATGGTGACGTATTGTTATTTTGGAAGCAAAGCAACCAGGACTTGTGCTCACATATGGAATATTGACATTGCAGGCAGCAGCTTAGTTCACTGTGCCACAATGCCAGCCCCAATCAGCCAGTTTCTGAAAGGGATTTCTAAGTATGCTACTATGATATTACAGTCTATATTGTTCTTAAAGATTTATTAATATTTGATTTATATATTTAGGTACAAATATATTTATATATAAGTATATATTTATATTTAGGTGAAAATATATATTTAGATGCAAATATATTTATAAGTGCTATGTCATTTTGAATATATTTATTGAATTGAGAGGCAGAGAGACAGTTATACAGAGAGAGCGTCCTCCTACCAGTCCACTCCCGAGATGATCACAGTCACTGGGACTGGGCTGGGGCTAAAGTCAGGAGCTGGAAGATCAGTCCAGGCCACCCTTGTGGATGCAGAAGCCATCACTGCTGCCTCCCAGAGCTGCCTTAGCAGGAAGCCAGAGCCAGGAGCTGACTGTTGGTACTGAATCCAGGTACTCCAATATGTGAAGCAGGTATCTTAATTGGCATCTTAACTACTAGACTAAATGCCAGTCCTGCTATATCCTTTGGATTAAATGACTCCTCTGTTTTTATATAATGACCTTCTAATTCTTGGTTTGCAGTTTTTGCCTCAAAGCCTACTTTATCTGATAGAAATATAGCTGCTTCTGCATTTTTGGTTTATTTCAGTATACTGGTTAGTGAAACACATGTATGGAATATAAATGGGATTTTATAACTAAAGCATGCATAATCTATCTTTTGCATATTATATTTTTGTTAGTAGAATTTTACTTAATAAAAGTATTTCCTTCAGTGATGTTATAATACATACTTTGTTAGAAGTCTGTGAAATAACTTCAGGATAGTTTGTAAAGTACTAATGCACTAACCATGAAAACCTATAGTGGATGCTAATGAGACACATTGTTTTACTATTTTTTTATTTTTTATTTATATATTGAATTTAAAGAAAATTTGCTAATCTAGAAATAAACTTCATATAGTTGGTATGCATTAGCAGGAACACAGTTATATTGTTAAAAGAATTATTGCTGTTATTCAGATGATAATGTTGGCTTTCCTTTAAATGTGGTTTCCATTCTTGCATTCTTTTGAGAAAGCTTACTGAGTACCAGGTATTGACAGTGAATGTAGTAGATGTGTTGTTTTTCTGACCAGTGGAAAATGAAAATCACTGTGACTTTGTTCAGCTCCGGTATATGCTTCTTTCTACCAATATGGAAGACCTGAAAGAACAGACGCACACTCAGCCTCCACCTGAAACCAGAACGTTTCAGGTACTTCAAACTGCAGTCAATGGGTTTCACTGATGTGGGCTCAGACAACCAGCCAGTTAGGTGAGTACAGACATGGCTGGAACAACTAGATGAATAATTTAGAAAGTCCCTACAACCACAAAGTGTAGTCATTTGGGCATGCAGATAATTGTACTTCTCCCATCCCAACCCATCCTTCATTTTAGGTTTTTTAATCATCCTAAGTCTTAGGTGGAACTAATAGAAGCAATATAAAAAAAGCTCATTTATAAGTGAAATATTTGTGTATATTGAAAAATGTATCCAAGGTATTATTTTGTTTTGATTTTTGTATTTATGTGAAACAGAATCAGGGAAGAGATTGGTGAATATAAGCAAACACTGACAGACTGGCAAAAGAAATTAAGAAGGTTTGGTGAAGGAAAGAGTTGAAAAGCATTAATGCAATGTCTTGGAAGTCAAGTGGAAAAGTTTTAGAGCAGATGTATTTAGCGCTATTGAAGATGGATGGTATTTGTGTTGTAACAGTACTTATAGTACTTTAGTAGTCACTTGGTTATGATTCCTTGATGACAACCAGAATTGAACTATCTTAAGTGAATGATATTTTTAAAGATGCCTAGCTTTATTTCAACTATTTTAAAAAGATTTATTTATTTGAAAGACAGGTTGGGAAGACAGAGATAGATATCTTTCATCCACTGGTTCACTTCCCAAATGGCCACAGTGGCTGGGGTTGGAGTTAGGCCACGCCAAGGACAGGAGCTGGAACTCCATTTGGGTCTCCCACATGGGAGCACAGGCCCAAGTACTTGGTACATCTCCCACTGCTTTCCCAGGTGCATTAGCAGGGAACTAATTGGGAGTGGAGCAGCGAGGACACAAACTGGTGCTCATATGGGATGCTGACATCACGGGTGATGGTGTAACCTGCTACACCACAACACCAGCTCCTATTTCAACTATTTTGAAAGTAGTTTCAATCATTAGAACTTTCCTCTAATTTACTGCCAAAATATAAGAAGTACAGAAAATGGAAGAAATAAGAAATCACTACTATAAGCAGTTAAAAATTATAGTACCCTTTTTAGTACTCTTTATTTATAGTCTACATATACTAAGGTTAAATATTATACCTCAGTTTATATATCCCATGATCTATAAGTTGTCATATTGGTAAATGTTCTTTTATAGAACCTAGCCTACAAATATATCTTTATATGTTTATTTATGTGGGCATTTTAATGTGAGAGTAATACAAATGTGCTTTTTAGCTTTCAGGAGATCTATGAAACTAAAATAGAGGTTTATGCAATGGGTGAGGGAGAAAGAAGCAACATTTAAAGAAGCTAAGAAAGAGGCAGGTGCTGCTGGTTTGATATACTTTACATCAACTTTTAGTGGTCTTCCTAACTTAGGGGGTAAACTTGAGAGATCAGTTGAAGTTTTTGAGGCTGCTTGACTTCAAAAAGTATGAGGCATTGCTGTGGTGGGAATTCTACGCAGTGGATGAGCCCTGTGTCAAGTCTTTACCTGGGCCCCAGATTGCCACATACTATCCTTTGTCTAGATAGAGACATCTGTGTTTCCACAGCTCTTGCAGTCTGTGTGGCCACAGAATTAGCAACGTGTGGATGCTGCTAGAAATGTTGGCTTGTACCTCATGTAGCAGTGGGACAGGCCACGCCTGAGCTCACTTGGCGATGACTGTGGTGGTCCAGGATGCTGTACCAGAATCTGGGGAGCAGAGTCCTGAGGTGGAGCAGAGAAATGAATGCTGAGATCCCCAAGGGGCCTCTCCAGGAATCTTGTGGTGAAGGCCCTGGTTTGCCTCACAGATCCCTCTGAAAAGCCTTGTCTTCATGACTAGAACCTGGGTAACTGACAGCCACATTAATCCCTGGCAAATGGCCACTTGGGTACATCTTTAGTATTCTCTCCTGAACATGAAAATTATTATTCACAGGGCCAGCTTTAGGGTTTTCAAAATTTTACTTCCTCCTTCCATTTTAATTATAAATTCCATCTTTAAATAATTTCTCTCCTCTTTTTACTGGAGGTAGTTAAAAGTTGTGTAGACCCTTGGCTGCTTTGCTCCTTAGATTTCCCTTCTGCCAGATACCCTGGCTCGTGGCTCTTAAACTGTGTCCTGAATAATGCCTTAGACACAGGAACAATTCAGCCATGTTCTTTGGAACTGTACACTGAGGACGGTCTTTACTGAAGTTTCTAATACCTTGTTTCTATCTGCAACTTCATCAAGAAGGCCTTACTGTCTGTATTTCTATCAGTATTCTGACTTGGTCCTAACTAATGCCTGAGAAGATTTAGATTTTCCCTGCAGCTCTTGTCTTCTTATTCCTCAGCAGTATTTCCCTTTATGCTGAAATTATGGGGATCTAGGTTTTTTTTTTCTGGCTTAATCCTATAATTCTTCCAGCCTGTGCCCATTACTCAGTTCAAAAGGCATTTATAGGTGGTACAAAGCAGGATGGTGGCTGAGTAAGATGATCTGGGGACCACCTTCCCATGGAGGCAGAAAGTTTCACAATTATCAACACATCAAGTCACCATCACAAGAGCCACAGATGCCAGGCGGGAGACCATAGTGCCTTTAGGAGAATAATAAGAAGCATTGCAATGAAGAAATCAGAAAGGAAAGAGATGCCTGTGTCATCCCTCCCCTGCTCTAAGCAGCACAGTCTGGAGAGAGATACTTGCTGCTTGTGAGAGGCAGAGGGAGCTGAATTCCAGTGCAAGGCCCACTGCAATAAAATTCAAAATCACACAGAACCCTGTGGCTGCTGCCCCTAAGGCTTGTGCTTGCAGACTGAGTATTGGGCTTTCTATAGCCAGACAACCTCTGTCACTCCTCCCACAAACCTTGGCAGAAACTGGAACAAGACCACAGCTGCTATAGAGTAGGGCAGAAGAGGGAGTTCAGGACGTTGCTTTGGAGCTGTGAGCCCATCCAGCAGCTGCTGCGAGACCCAGCACCTGTTAAAGCCCAAAGACCTGTACCCCACCCCAGGGGGTGCTCATGGATGCAGCCTCTGAAGTTACTTGGCCTTGTGCAGAGGCCTGTGCTATGTTAGGTAATACTTCTTTCAGTGTGTCACCACGGGCCTAAGGTGGGCCTGACATGCACTCCTAGGAATTCACAGGGACAGTGGCTGTGGAATTCAAGTCTTACCCAGATTTGTTTCTTTAAAAAAAAAACTTTATTTAAGGCATACAAATTTCATGTATTTCCTATATACAGATTCAGGGACATAGTGATACTTTCTACCCTACCCTCCCTCCTGCCCACACTCCCACCCTTCTTCCTCTTCCATCTCCTATTCCCATTCTTTTTTTTTTTTTTTTTTTTTTTGACAGGCAGAGTGGATAGTGAGAGAGACAGAGAAAGGTCTTCCTTTTGCCATTGGTTCACCCTCCAGTGGCCACCGTGGCTGGCGTGCTGCGGCCAGTGCACTGCGCGGATCCAATGGCAGGAGCCAGGTGCTTATCCTGGTCTCCCATGGGGTGCAGGGCCCAAGCACTTGGGCCATCCTCCACTGCACTCCCGGGCCACAGCAGAGAGCTGGCCTGGAAGAGGGGCAACTGGGACAGAATCCGGCACCCCGACCGACTAGAACCCAGTGTGCTGGCACCGCAAGGTGGAGGATTAGCCTGTTGAGCCACGGCGCCGGCTTCTTATGTTTTACAAAGACTATTTTTCAGTTAATTTTATCCTTGTAATATTTACTATACACTAAATAAAGAATTCAACAAATAGTATGAAGCAAAAAAACACTTTCCCAACAGTTGAGACAAAGGCTATTCAAAATCATCATATCTCAAAGTGTCAATTTCACTTCTGTAGATTACCTTTTAGGTACTGTATTATTTACCACAGATCACGGAAAACGTATAGTATTTGCCTTTTTGGGACTGGCTTATTTTACTAAGTGTAATGGTTTCCAGTTGCATCCAATTTGTTGCAAATGACAAGATTTCATTTTTTACTGCTGTGTAGTATTCCATGGTGTATATATACCATAATTTCTTTATCCAGTCTTCAGTTGATGGACATCTGGGTAGATTCCATATCTTAGCTGTTATGAATTGAGCTGCAATGAACATAGAGTTCAGATAACTCTTTAATATACTGATTTCTTTTTGTTTGGGTAAATTCCCAGGAGTAGGATGGCTGGGTCATACAGCAGGTCAATATTCAGATTTCTGAGGTACCTCCATATTGTCTTCCAATGTGCCTTTACCAGTTTACCTTCCCACCACCAGTGATTAGGGTATCCCTTTGCCAGCACTTGTTGTTTGTTGATTTCTGTATGAGAGCCACTCTATCTGGGATGAGGTGAAGTCTCACTGTGGTTTTGATTTGCATTTCCCTGAAGGCTAGTGATCACCCCACTGGGATGTCAAATACCAGAACCTGCTAGGTCCTTGCTACTGTGTTTTTGTGCCCCTTGTCTGACCTTCCATGTCCTTCTCCCACTCTAACATCATGTAGGGAATTTTTGAAGGCTCTGTCCCATGGATTTCAACCCAGGTATTCTAATGTAATTGATCTGTATGCAGTCTACACATTGGGAGACTTACAGGCTCACTGGATGACTAATGAACACCCAGCACTGAGAGTCACTGAAATCAACACTGCTTGCATTCTTGACAGTCATCTCAGCCTACTGACCATTAGTGTGTTAGCAAAAGTCCCCAGAATATGTGTTTTTTAAAACTTAAGCCACAATTATACCTCTCTTTCATCGTATCATTCCATGCAAATGATAACTTTAAAAAGCACACCTTCTCTAGAGCAGGTATTTGGCATAGCAGTGAAGAAACTCACATCCTGTGTCAGATTGCCTGGGTTCAAGTCCTGGCCCTACTCCCTGTCCAGCTTCCTGCTTATGCATACCCTAGAAGGCAGCTGGCGATGCCCCATGTGGTTGGATCCAGGCAACCCATAAGCTAGACCTGGATGTAGTTCCCAGCTCGTGGGCATTTGAGAAGTGAGCCAGTGGATAGTGGCCTCTGTATCTCTCTGCTTAAGTAAGTACATAATTTGAATAAGTAATTTGAATTACAAAGAGCTTCTCTGATGCATATAACAATCTTTGTGCTGTTGACAAATCATATCAGAGATGCAGGCCTGCCTCTAATGAGATCCAAGGTGGCTCTGCCTCTTTTGCATAGTTAATTGAATTGATTTTAAGCCCCATACATGAATAAGAATTCCCAAGGAGCTAAAATGTAAGTGAGTTCTTGTTGTTTTCCACATGAACTGATTTTACTTAACAAGGAAATTATAAGACTTTCTTTCAAAGCATCTTTACCAATTAAAGTCTCAGCTGCTGTTTCACAAACCATGGTGTATCTTAATGTGCATGTATTTTTAGTGAGCATGGATTTATTAAACTTTATTAGAACATGTTTTGAGGAGGAAATGTTGACTCAGAAAATATAGGTTATTAGGAAAAATGAAAAATTCAGATTTTTTTGTTCACAGCTGTGGATTCTATTACATTTGATTCCATGGGTACATAGTCAAAATTAACATCAAGGACACCCCACATCTGAGTATTTTCTTTTATTGTGAATGTTTGAGTTGTTTGATAACCCTAAAAGGCAAGTATATTCTTTCAGCTGTTCTGCCGCACTGTGCTTTGAGTCACAACTGCACATTGATGTCCCAGTTATAGGACAAGTTCGAGAACCTGAAGAGGATTCAACACAAGGAGGTGATAAAGCTTGAAGAAGAGAAAAGACAACTGGAAGAAGACATAGTAGATCTTTATAAAACAAAGGCTACTTCTGAAACATTTCAGCCGCCTATGTGCACCAATGTAAAAAAAGGACAAAGGTCGTAAGAAATAGTTTTTTCTGGGGTGAGCATTTGGCACAGTGGTTAAGACATCAGTTAGGAAACCCGGATTCCATATCAGAGTGCTTGGGTTTGAGTCTGAGATCAGTTTTTTTCTCAATTTATTTATTTGAAAGGCAGAGAGAGAGTGAGCTTCCATCTTCTGGTTCACCCCTTAAATGGTTGCAAAGGCCAGGACTGGGTCAGGCTGAAGCCAGGAGCCAGGAGCTTCATACTGGTGTCCCACATGGGTGGCAGAGGTCCAAGTACTTGGGACATTGTGGTCTTCCCAGGCACATTAACAGGAAGCTGGGTTGGAAGTGGAACAGCTGGGACTTGAACCGTCACTTGATATGGGATGCTGGCATCACAAGTGTTGGCTTAACTCACTGCACCACAACACCAGCCCTGCAATTCCATTTTCATTCCCACATCCTGGTAATGGGTACCCTGGAAGGCACTGGGTGATGGCTACAGTACTTGGGTCCCTGTCAACCCATGTCGGAGAACCTGGCTGGAGTTCCAGGCTTTGGCCTGGCCCAACACCAGTGGTTGTAGGCAGTTGAGGAGTGAATGAGCAGATGGAAATCTCTCTTCCTGTTTCTGCACCTGTCTCTCTCTGCCTTTTAAATAAATACATGAATACAAATTTAAAATAGTCTTTTCTTACCATCTATATGTTGGAGAGTTCCACCCACCATTCTCTATTCCACTTACTTAGGAGATTGTATTCATAGCATTTTGTCACTCCCCCATTTGCAGAGGAACGACACAGGACCCTGCGCTGTTCTTTCTGCCCGGCTCTTCCCAGGTTAGCTGCCGGTCCCTCACTCGCGGAGGAACGATGCCGTCTCAGGTTAGCTGCCGACCCCTCCACCTCCGTGGAGAGGCAGCACCCCCCCCCCCGCCGCTTTCCCTGCTTCCACGGAGGAGCGGCACAGCACCGGCTGGCTCTCTTGGGTGCTGCTCAGATGTTCCTCAGGTGTTCCTTTCAGATCTTCCTGGTGTATGTTGTCTCTCTCCTCCTTTATAGTCCTCTTCCACCAATCCCAACTCTGCTACCCACATGCCGAGCACGCTGCTCTCCTCCAATCAGGAGCAGGATCAGCTCCTGCAGCTTATCAAACTGATGAGGCAGCTGTGTAGAGGTTGTTTGCTCCCTCAGCACCATATTGTGGGAGAGCAGATGCATAGAATAAGTCTTAATTCCAGTAACTTAGTCTAGTCTCAGTTGCTCCCCACAGCATTTAACTCTGATTACAGTTCTAATATTTACATTTTTGGGATTTTGTATGTTTTCTCTAAATAAATGTGAACTCCTTGTGAGCAGATACTTTGTCAGTCTTGTTAGATGCCTTATTACTATCACTTAGGACATAGACTAGCCACAAATGCAGTACTTAGTGAATATTTTTCAAAATGAAAAAGATCAAAGAAATATGAAGGGCCTTCAAAGTTTATGCAAATATGTATTCTGAAAATTTATCAATTAATTTCATTTTTTTTGCTCCATAATTATCTTTTAATTCCATTTTCTATGAACTTTTTAAAGTACCCTCTCATGTCTTTACACATTATTTTCCATGCAGGCATGATTGACTTTTGAAAATAACAATCCAGAGAAATAGTGCCATTAGTAACTTGTAAGTAGCCCTATCAGTAATGTCTTTAATGTATATTTCTTTAAATTATGTTTGTGGAATTTTCTGTGATGAACACACATCTGTCACTGAAATGGCACTGCTCAACCCAGTGAAATCTTACAAATGTGTACTATGTATATGTATTTAAACACTTTTAAACATATATTACAGTATTGTGAACCAGCCCATCCATCCAAATAGTACTGCTCTCAATTGCTTTATTATTTCCACTATTAATAATTTAATACATGTCTTTCAATATTAATAGAATCTTCGACTAACAAATTGTATTGCATACAATTATGAGGTACAATTGATGCTTTTGTATCTTTAAACAATGTGGAATGATTAAACTGAGTGAATTAATATGTCCATCACCTTGTCAACTTATTTGTTTTTTGGGATAAGACATTTGAAATGAACCCTTAGCAATTTCAAAATAGGTGATATATTGTTGTTGACTGTAATCACTGCAAGGTGTAAAGATTTCAAACTTACTGCTCCAGCATATCTGAAACTGTGTATGCGTTGAGTAACAACTTGCTATTCCTTCCTTTCCTCCATGCCAGCCTTTGTAGGCCATCATTCTCCTCTCTGAGTTAAGTTTGTAAACATTCCACGTGGGTTCTGAGACTGAGTGGTATTTGTCTTTCTCTGACTCAGTTAACTCAGCCTGATATCCTCCAGGTTCATCCATGTTGTCCAAAGTATCAGCCTTATCTTTCTAACAGCTGAATGGTATCCCACTGACCACATTTTATTTCTTTATCCTAAATGGAAATGTAGGTTGATTTCATAGTTTGGCTCTTGTGAAAACTGCTGCAGTGAACATGGGAGCAAGTATTTCTTCAACACACTTTACTTCATTTCTTCTGTGCATGCACCTGGTCGTGGTAATTCTGTTTTAGTTTGTTGAGGGATGGCCATGGTGTTTCTCACACTGTCTGTACAATTACACTTCCAGCAGTGATACACAAGTTCTCTTTAGACTGTATCCACAAAAACATGTTATCTTTCATCTGTGATAAAAGCCATTCTAACGGATGTGATGCTGGCAGCTCACTGTGGTGTGAATTTGCATTTCCCTGATTTTTGGTGGTGTCCAGCCATTTCCCATGTGCATGTTCACGTGCATGTTTTCATTTCAGATATGTATGTTGAGGTCCTTTGTCTGTCTTGTCTCTACCTTGTTGTTTCCTTTGTTGTGCAAAAACTTTCATTTTGTGTAGTCACATTTGTCTGTTTTGTTTTGTTGCCTTCAGGTTAATATCAAAAACATTATCAGCCATGCCTATGTTGTAGAGCTTTTCTCTTATGCTTTTATCTGGCAGTTTTACACCTTCAGGTCTTATATTTAAGATTTTAATGTATTTTGGGTTTATGTGTGTCTATGGTATGAAATAAGGATCTAATTTAATTCTTCTGAATGTGGATACAACTTTCCCCCAGACCATTTGCTGAAAAGATTGTATTTTTCCCACTGTATGTATTTGGGCCCTTTGTCCCAAAGCTGTTTTTTTTTTTTTTTCTGTTCTGTTAGTTTATACATCTGTGTCTATGTCATTATCTGACAGTATTTTTTAAGTGATAGTATTAATTTTTTATTGCTGCTTTAAAACATTACCAGGAACTTAGTGCTTAAAACAGTAAAATTGTCTGATCTTAGCGTTTGGGAAGTCAGAGGACCAACAAAGGTCTCATTGGGTCAAAATCAAGGTGTCAGCTGGGCCGTGTTCTTTCTGGACTCCATAGGGAAAAATTAATTTTCTTTAAAAAAATAAGTTTTTACACTTGATCTTAGCCTAAAGGCTGAGAAGTGATATATGAAAATAATTAAAACAAATTTTAAAAGGCACAGAAAATTGTACCTATGTGTGGGGTAGCATTGATGTATCAGGGTGGGGGATAGCTAGCAGGAAGATTGACTGCTGCAGCACCAAACACGCCAGATTCCATGCAGTGGAAAATGGAAGCTCCTGCAGTTTAGGCACTTACAACAGGTGCCAGCTGGAAATAACCAACAAGGCTGCCAACTGTGTCTCCATGAGCCTTTAGCTCATTATAAAGTCATTGTAATAAACTCACCATGGTTGGCACCCTACTCTCATCATGCACCTGAAGCCATGACACTTCTGAGATTTCCCAAAAAGGTCAAGGAAATGAGTGGTACTCAGATCCCTCCCCCAACCCTGCCCCCTTTGAATATTTAATTAAGTTCTGCCCCAGACACCACCCCATGCCTCCAGTTCACATAAAGTGGTGGACTCAAACCTTGTTGGTACAGTTCTTTCTTGAGTGTGCTCACACACCTTCCTGAATGTATTGAAAATATCTTTATATTTTGAATCCATGGAAAAATTACTCTTGCTTTGTCCTTTTTACTTATGTCTGTTTTGGCTGAGGTCCTTTGTGGCACCATACAAATATTTTTCTTTCTAAGTGAATAATGACAATGGCAGTTTTCTACATATTTCCACATCTCTGTCACAGAATTCCCGCACTCATGGTATACATGGCTCTCAAACTCACAAGGGGCAGGGGGTCCCCTCTCAGCCCACGAACTTGCCCCCTGCACAGAAAGAGACAAGGTGTTCCCAGAGCCAGCTGCCTGTCGGTGTTCCACCCTGGCAGTCTGATTCCTGGCACCTGTGATACAGTGAGGGGGGGAGCACCTCCCAGGGCAGGACAGCTCAGATTCAGTGGGGACCACAGATTTATTCCTCTCACATAGTAATGTGGTTGCACACAGGTATGAGCCACAGCAGCCTCTACTCACCTTGTTAAGATGGTGCTTCCTCCCTGATAGTCACTGAGATGGCTTGGAATTCAGCAAGCATGCAACACCAGGAAGTGCTGCACACCGCAGAGTTCACCTGGGCCTGTTTGGGGGACACTAGGGTGGTTAAGCCGCCTGAGGGGTGTCTTTGGGTGACAGCTGGTGGCTTCAGTTCCACTTCACCAGGGGAGGGGAGGAGGTGGGACAACTCCTGGGCAGTGGGCTCCATGGTGCCCCCTTCTGGGGATGCATCCCTTGCTTTCAGATCTGTAGGGGGCGGGTTTGACCTCAGAGGCTCAATGAGGAGCCTGGATCCTGACTGGTCTGGCATGCCTTTGGGCTGCGAGGGCCGCAGACCCTTCTGGTGAGGCCTGGGCACTGGGTCCAGGGGCTCAGACAGGGGCCGCCCAGCCAGACAACGGCCATGCAGTGCTCCGTTTGTGACCATGAAGGGCGCAGCAGCCCCGAGCCCCTTCCTTCCTCTCCACTCCCTGCACTTCACAGCCCGCTTCAGGGCACATCTTCATTCCACAGTCCAGGGCCGCCCTCGCCCCCCATTTTCCACTGGACCCTCCTGCTGACCCGGCTGTGTAGCTTTGTCCCCGCGCCCCTGACCTTGTCCCGTGCCTCCCCTTGCTGCACCCATGCCCCCTGGAGTATGATTTTGGCAACCACTTGGACTTTTCACAAAAGCACCCTTTGAAACGCCTTTCTCCCCAGCACTGGTCTGATAGAAGATGCCTGTTGTGGAAGCTGCTTTGACTTGCTTGCGCCTGACACTGTAATCTCAGGAGCACTGAGCAACCCCAACCGGGAGCCCCCCACCCAGGAGGAGCAGGGCTGTGCATTTGCATCTGGTTCCCTCCCTGCGGATGTCCCCAGCCTGGCTTCCCTTAGAGAAAGGATTCATTCTTGCTGCACATTCATGTTTGCAGGGTGGAATGTAGCTTTCTCTTTATAAAGCCCTTGCTCCTGGTGGGAGCTGGTGGGGGTGGATTGGAGGAGCGCCCCTCTCTTTCCCCTCCAGCCTAGTGAAGTAGAAATCAACAGGAAGAGAGAAGCCAGTTAGGGAGTTTGATTGAAACTGTTTAACTTTTGCTCTGCCTGTGGAATGCACGTTCTCATGTGTGAAAACAACCCAGATGGTAGACTACTGAATTATAGGATGACAATTTTTAATTTTAGACTCCACTTTTAAACATTCCTCTAGAAAGAAAATATGTCCTTAAAATACAGCTGTCATAGTTTAGGTCACATAATGTGCAAGCATGTCACAGGAAGACTAGCACAGAATCTTACTTTCCCTGCTGGAAGATTTTCTGCTGTCTTCCTTCTGGTTGCCATTGCACAAGTCTGCAAGGGAATCACAGGTTTTGCTCATGTGTTTCCTAGCAAAGAAGTAGCTGAGGGCACTGCTTATGGATTAAAGGATCTCACTAGCATGCTTCAGAGTGTTTTAGACGATTGAATCCTGTGCTGCAGTCTCTCTAATGGAGGGACCGATCATGATGAAGAGCAGCAGTGCCAGGTAAACCATATGAGTACGGGCTGTAGCTTATACAGCGTGAACACACCTTAGTCATGCAAGTATATTGCTGTTTATACTACGTTTACCTGGATGATCCCTTTAAAATATTGTTTACAATTTTTACACCACATTTTATAATATGGTACAAATATTTTATGCTGCACACTTATCTTTCCAATCTCTGACAACCTAAAATTGGCAATAGATATGACATTATTTCTTTTTTTTTTCACATGATTCTTTTATTTGTTTGTTCTTAAAGCAGCCAAACTGTTAGCGATATTATCATGTTGTATCCAAATACAAAATATATTTCTACAAATATTAATGAGCAGACTAACAAATTAGAGTTTGTCGAAAAACAGAGGCAGAAACAGAGAAAATTAATGAAGCACACTCTAGCTGAACTTGAATGATGGAAGATTTTAACGAAGTCTCCCAAACCCCAGAAAATAGTAATTCTTCATTATGTATCTTTACTTCCTACTCTTGAGGTTAGATTCTAGATCCCAAAGCTATCCGAACTAGAATTGAATCTACTCATCCACGCAGAGACATCCTGTCATCTGCAGCAACCAAGGGTATTGAACTGTCTTTGTTTAGACTCCAATCATGCCTCATCCCTGAGCTGACCTAAGAGACACAATGAGAACCAGGTTATTAAGGCAGATTCACACACAGCTGTAAAATAGCAACAACCCCAAAAGAAAAGGCAGTGGTGTAGGCAGCCCCTGTTTAGGTGGAGGCCGAACAATACACCTGTCTTCACACATTTTCAGGCTGCATGTTCACAGAATAATTTAGGAGCAAATCTAGTGCTTGGGAGGCACTGAAATGCTTGGTGGTTTGCTGTGCTGTGTTCTGGCTTTCCCCAACAGTTTCCAAGATGCTCTCCAAGTCACTGACAGGACAATTCTGCTGGAGCTGCATGGAGGACTGTAGCACTTCATCTCTGCAGTTAAGGAAGGGACTGTTCCAGGCCTGATTGTTCCAGGCTTGGGAGTACCAGGCCTGACTGTCCCAGGAATGGTTACTCCACGACTGGCTGTTCCAAGCTGGGTTGTTCCAAGTCTGGTTGTTCCAAGTCTGGTTGTTCCACATGGGAAGGCTTCCAGGTGTGTTCACCAGGCACCCCTGGTGGTAAGCAGGGTAGAAGCCTGGGTATTCTGCAGGGCCTGAGACCTTCTGAGTCACACTGTTGCAAATATTTGGCCAATTGTTTCTCTGCCACCTCTTACATTTCATTCTTTGGTTCTGGAACCAGGTTTTAACCTGTTTGTAGCTAAGGTTCAGGAGGCTGGAGAGTTCTTGCATCTGCTGAAGGCTGAGGTATTTCTGTCTCTGAAATCTGTCATTGAGCACACACAGCTGGGTCTGGGAGAATACGGTCCTGATCTTCTGTTTCTTCACCTTCTCTTCCTTCTTATGACATTATTTCTTTTCTGACAAAGTGCTTTTATTTTTATTGAAAATATTTATGAATATTTTAGGAACAGTTGATCATCTTTTGTGTTATTTAATTTCTTATTGCTTATTTTGATGCTACCTAAGATGAAAATAGTACTCATGGAATTAAAAAAATTAGAATGTATTTTCAAGATTTTAATTTTACATTTTTGTCTTCACTGGCATTAAATTTTGGCCTGTCATCACTTTCTTAGGTTTTATTTTTCAACTTTATTAAATTAGGCCTATCTTGCATAATTTCTATCAGTTATACTTGGCAGTATGGCATTTTATTTTTTATAATTTAGTGAAAATCAGCACCGTAGAAACTGATAGTGAATAGAATAGTTAATGGGTGAGGAAGTGAGAGAGACACCCAGTAACCACATGTTTTACCTGGACTCTTATGCAAGGATACATGCTAGATGGCTTCATTCAGATTATGATACAGATGGAATCACATCTTGACTTTTGGTCTGGATTAAAGTGGATATGGAGGTAGTTAGAGATTTAAGCAAGTGCCTTGTGTTTCCTGGAAACTATTGAAACTCGTTTGGATGAAAGATTCTCAGATGGTGATAATTAATTACACCCTCTACCTTTTTCTTGGGATAATTTGGAGTCATACAGTAAAGTCCCAAATGTCCTTGATTTGCCATTTTTGTTCACATGAAACTTCAAATTTGATTTTGTTCCCACATTATATATGATGGAGAAGCCAGAATTACCTGGCAGAATTTAATTCTTCCTTGGATCTAGTTCCATTTTTAATGTTGGGTTCCTTTTTCAAATCTGATTATTCTAGCTGTAGCTCTCTAGAATAAAACATTCCTACCAAGTCCCTGGTCACAAAAGGTCAAAAGAATTCTCATTTCTTAAGGTGCTCAACAAATCACCTTTATTTTGAGATGGTAGTCTTTCAAGTTACTGTTACTCACAACCCTTCTCAGTGATGATGAAATACTGAGTTCCCATCATGGGGCACTCATCTGAACCTCTTGTGGTATATTTCAATAAATTACATTCTTAGTCTTAGAGAACGTGGACATTTTAGTGTTTGGAATACTCCAAATTTTAAAAGGTTTTTCTTTGTTTTAGGTTAGCTTCTTCTCTTCCTGATGCCATAAAATATAACATGTTAGATATCCTAACCACCTCCCCCAGATGTTTTTCTTTTTTTAAATTGTATAATGACCAGTAGATTCATCCAATGGCATGCAATTGACAAGTACTATGGATATTTAAGATGATGGTAAATAATTTTAACTATTTTTTGCTATAATTTTATAGGAGAAATGGGCTGTAAAAGAAATCTCTAAACCACAGAGAGCATTTAGGAAACTATATTTTATAGAGGGTCATTAATATGTCCTTAATTCAAGATATAAGGTATATAGTTTACACAACCTTTGTTCTCCTCATACAAAGTTTTTATTCATTTTCCTGTAGGTCAGCACTTTCATTGTTCCTTGTACTGCTTCTGCAGACTTGTTTTCAGTTTGCTTTATTTGTGCTTTTCAGAGTTGTCATACTCATGACAGTGTTTGTGGCACCATAAATGCCAAAATTCATGGGAAACTTAATGAGTGATTGCCTAAGTATTATTTCTCTTCAAATCGGGATGGTGCCACAATAGCCAGAGAAAATGGATGGCTTTTTTGAAGGCCATGTAGATTCCATGACATCTGGTCATAGTGTATTGCTTTAAGGGCACAGAAAAACATTCTATCTTAACTTGCCTTATGGACCGTAAATCCTTGTTGCGCAGAGTGGAGCTTATTTTATTATACTACTTTGTATAATTAAAATAAGTCACATTCTGGGTGGGGGGGAACCTGGAATTTTTCTTTTTCTTTTTTGTTTCTTCTTGAGAAACTCCTATGTAGAAATCAGAGCTACTCACTACCTTGTGCTCTTGATTGTCCATGAGGATTATTTGTAGTCCTTTTTTTATCCCACATTGGAATTGCCCTCCTCTTCTAGATTGCCTCCCCTTCATGATAATCATGATATCAGGACAGTGAATGTGTAGTGTGTAACATCAAATGTGGTGAGGTATTCTGAAATCCTGCAGCATGGACACAGAATCTCTGTAGTTAATGAATTAGCTATGGCTGAATTGTTAGCGTGGATCGTCAGAAGACTGCCAGGTCTTAGTAAGGAGGAGAAAGATAAGTGGTATAAAAATTAGAGATGAGCGGAAGGAAACCACTCCCTTACTGATATTAGTAATCTTCCATATAGTTAATGGTCTAAAAAGTATATTTACTTCTTAAAATCCAGGATTGGTACTGGTAACATAGAAATATTGATTTTCTGTACATTCCTCACTATTGGTTCCCCAGAAAATAATTATTAAGAGTTTATGAAACCAGATTAAATATCCATGTTCACTTCAGCCTTATTTTTTCAAATAAAAATTTGAATTTTCAGCTTTTGTGTATTTGGTGTTCATCACTGTTCATGAAATCAAGGATCAGAAAGGAAGTGGAGATGAAACATCTCTGTATTTCCCTTTGCACTTTGGGTACAGTGAGTGGCATTAGCGTGCACTAGCTGCGAATTTACAGCACCTTATGGAACTAAGTAGTGTTTATTTATTATAATAGAAAAGTTAAGCTGCACTTCTGTAGATAATTGACTTTGCAGAGTGTAAAGCTATCATATCTTCCAACAGGATTTACTCTTTCATTCATAATTGTTTTTGAAAAATCTTAAATAGTGTAACATTCCTTTATATCCTTTTTAATAGTTTTGAATTTGGAGTAGAAGGGATTTTTTTTTTCCAAAAAGGGCTTCATCATTGCTATCTTTTAATCATGCTTAGGGATCCAGTTAGAATCAATAAACTTTAACAGTTTATGGCCTCCTATGTCAGCACTGCAGTGATTGGCTGTGAATATTAAATTGATTACTATTTTCCCTCTGTAGCATGTAATTGCTATGTTTTTGCTAAGAAGGTGTGACTAGAAACAAATGTGAAAGATCACTTAAACCAAAGCCAGTTTAAAGGAGTATTCTCTCTTGTTGGTTTACCTTCACCTCAGAATTACAAGAATATTACAACGCATAGTGAATAATTGTTTTTAACATTTCTACCCGTTTCAATTGCATATTGGTCTTGGCATTTCTTGGCACTATGGTTCTCTGTGGTGTCTTATTATTTGTGAGGGTTTTTTTTGTTTTATTTTTAATAACTAAGTGGGACTATAAATGTATATATGTGTCAGTACTGAGTACTTTTCTCAAATCCCCAATTTCTGGTTTCCATTCAAGTCTTTTACTCTAATTTTTTTTCTTGCTGAGTAGCAAAGGACTTTTATTTTCCACTTTTCCAATATACCTACAAAGTATGAACACTGCATTTCAATTGATTGTATTGCATACTTTTTTGCTGAAAACCTTTTCTGCAAACACAATTGCCTTGTTCAGTTTTGTTGTAAACTGACTTATCTTAAGATGCACTGTTGATATGCTTTCTGATGTGTTTGATAAGAGTGATAAAAATAAAGCTTAAAAAATAAAGCAATTAAAAAAATTTGGCCTATTTCCCAGTAACATGTATAAACAGCTCAGTAATGAAGGGAAGTAGTCTTCAGTATGATGTGTGCTGCACTACCATATATATGGAATGGGTGCACAAAGACAGTGCTAGGGTGGCTATGGTAGATTTATGAAAATTGATAAAACTGCACCTATAATTGCATTCGTAGTGTCTCTAAGCCACAATTCTGATGTATTGTACTTGATCGATGAATGTGTTTACTATAATCATAGTTTGCTTTAAATATCTAAATAATATCTGCAGGATTTTTATGTGTTTGGGATTTATAGTATTGATGGGAGATATTCTTGGACCACAAGGGTTATTGTCAATGTGTTATTTGTGTTTTAATTTAATATTTTCAAATGAGAAGCTAATTTTATCGGTAATATTCAGAGAATTCTATAACTGTATATTTCACAAACTATTAAAATATTTTTGTATTGGAGCTTCTTTACATTATTTTATCATGCAGCAGACACTTGGTAGTTTCAAAATAAATCATTCATTCAATAAATGCTTCATGTTATGGACCAGAAACCACAAGACTCTGGATTCACAGAAAATACACAGTGTTTGTTGATAGGCACCTAAACATTAGAAACAGAAAATGTGAATTATCTTCTATAACTGTTTCTTCTTTAAATTATTTGAACAAAAATCTTTGGATTCAACCTAGAGCAGAGAAACAAATTGACTAAGAATAACTACTATATATACTATAATTTAACAACTGAAGAAGTAGACCAGTGGGTGATGGAGACAACTGGTGAGTTCATGGACATGAAGAGTCTCCTTGGGACAAGGACGCTGGTGGCCTGTCCTGAGCAGACACTGTGGAAGTGCAGTCCTTGGAGACACTGGACACTGTGAGCTCAGTACCTGGGAAAGCTGTGAGCTCACAAGCAGGACCATGAGGGAATGATGGAGAATTGTCAGGAGTGTAGCAGCCTAAGAGAGGGTGGGATCCAAGACTAAGCACAGGTTAGGTGAGGCCTGAATGACTGTCCTGGCAGGAGCAGGGCTGGGAGGCTTCAGGCTCCTCTGTGTGGGAGGAGTTGTGTCATTTCCTTAACCCTGATGGTCACATGCTCTGGCCAGGCCAGCAATGGTGTGGGGTTATCACAGCATGAGTCAGGGTTAAGGAACAGGGAGTGGGACCCTGCGGGGCCTCAGGAGGGGTAGGACAGGCTGCAGGGACATGTTTGCCATGACTTCATCCTGTTTAGTCTCCAATGATGAGGGCGGCTGGCAGAGGGAGGATGACAGATGGCAGGTGACACCCTATGACCCCCTGAGTGACAGAAGCAATGTCCCTGAAGTGAGTTCTCCCATCTTTCTTCTTGTATTACTCAACCCATGGCCTGGTCAGCAGCACCTGGTAACCCAGCTGCCTGAGACCTTGGGAAGTGGTTCATCCTCGGAGCCCCTGAATGTGGTGATGTCTGGGGCAGTGTGTGGATCCCTGCTCTGCAGAGCACACCCAGCACCACACCACAGTCACCTCCACCAGCCAGGGCCCAGCTTCCTCACAGGACCCTGTCCTTGGCCTCCCTCCATCCTCACCTCCAGGGGAGACCAGACAAGGGTGGTGAGGAGACAGGTGAATACAACAGCAGCAATGGAACCTGCATAGCTAGGAACACACATGGGCTTGTGCACACAAACACACAGAGACACACACACACAGGCTCACACTTGTACCCAGTGGGATTACAGCTCAGGCCCCCCAGGACAGGGAGAGTGGTGAGGAGCTTGGCCACAGCAGGACCCTGGAGCCTCAACAAATCCTGCAAGGCATTCACTGTCCCTGCAGGAGCCAGAGGCAACCATGCCCGGCCGAGGAGCTGGAAGGGGCCTAATGGTGCTGACAGTGAAGGTGTCCCCCAGATGTGGATGTCCCTTATCTGGGAGCCCTAGGGATTGTGGGTGCTCCTGACCCCATATGCTTATTGTCAACATCAGTGTCTGTGTGGTCAGCACCAGTGTCAGGGGCTGGTGGTGAAGTCACAGTGACTCAATATTTCACCTCTTGCCTGTGTCCAGGACAGAGTCCCTGTTCCTCCTGTAGATAGTCTGGTCCCTGCTGGCTCAAGGTCCCAGGCAGGTGGCAGGCAGCCTGCCTCACCCCTCCCCCTAGTCTCTGGATTCTGATACCCAACAGCAACAGCAGCAGCAAGGAGAAGCCAGGAGGCAGGCAAGAGGTACAGCCTGGATCAGCAGTGCTAGGGTAAGCCTGTCATGTGGCAGGAGGTTGTGCCACATGGATTCCCCAGTTCTGGTCATTGCAAGGGTAGGCAAAGTACGGGGACCTCAGGTAGTTGTATGTCAATTGTGAGGGCACCCATTGCACTCATATTAATCCAAAATGCAAATGCTCAAAAGTCAATACAAAATATAATTGTAGAGGAGGAAAAGGAGGATGGAGGATGGAGGGTGGCAGTGACCTGGGACATTGTCCAGAGAGTGACAGAGGGAACCGGGACATCTGAGCCCATGTCGTATCTCCTGCACATCTGCCCTTTTCTCTTGATCCCAGGAGAGACCACAGGCCCCACTACTAGGGGATTCTGATTCCTCAGGGGGTTGGGAACCCTGACCCCAAGACTTGCTGATCTAGGAGGGTGCCATTGTGACTGCGCTCCATGATGTCATCATTGCCAAGCACTGCTCCTTCCATATTCTACAGCAGTTAGAGGCCACTCCTGTGTCAAGTGACCGGCTGAGCTGGAGTTTGTTTTCTAGGCAGCAAGCAAGTTCAGGACACGGGGATGGATTCAGGTCCAGGTGAGTGGGACTTGCTCTCTTCAGGTCATGATGATTTGGGGACAGGTTGTCCCAGCTGTGTGGGCCTGGCCTCTCCTGGCTACTGCAAAGGGCCATGCTGCCTGAGTCTGTCTGTCTGTCTGTCTGTCTGTCTCTCTCTCTCTTTATAGCATGTTTTCCAGCTTAAAAACATGAAAAATTTGATTCTCTCTCTGAATACTCACAATGGAGATGTAGAACCTGAAATTAACTATGCCACTTTCAACTAATCTGAGAAAATGAAATGCTTATGTATAGCATTAACAAAATATGTGTAATATTGTACACTCCAAATAACAAAATACTGATTTTAAAAAAGGTGAAGTACATCTAAAGAACTGGAAACTGTACTGTGCCCGTGGATTACAGGATAAATGTAATAAAGGTCCTGGTTTCCCCAAATTAGTAAATAACTCTAATACAATTCCATCATTATCCCAGCAAGATTTTTTTTTAATCTTTTATTTAATGAATATAAATTTCCAAAGTACGACTCATGTGTTACAATGGCTTCCCCCCCCATACCGTCCCTCCCACCCACAGCCCTCCCTTTTCCCACTCCCTCTCCCCTTCCATTCACATCAAGATTCATTTTCGATTATCTTAATATACAGAAGATCAGCTTAGTATACCTTAAGTAAGTATTTCAACAGTTTGCTCCCACACAGAAACATAAAGTGAAAAATAATAGATGATTTTTTTTAAATGATGATGAAATCAGATCAGACCTATTGTCATGTTTAATCCCAGTGAGAGTCAAGTTGGGAATTGATAATTTCTTTCTTTTTTTTTTTTTTTTTTTTTTTTTTTTTTTTTTTACAGAAGATCAGTTTAGTGTACATTAAGTAAAGATTTCAGTCGTTTGCACCCCCATAGAAACACAAAGTGAAATATACTGTTTGAGTACTCGTTATAGCATTAAGCCTCAGTGTACAGCACGTTAAGGACAGAGATCCTACATGAGGAGTAAGTGCACAGTGACTCCTGTTGTTGACTTTACCAATTGACACTCCTGTTTATGGCATCAGTAATCTCCCTATGCACCAGTTATGAGTTTCCAAGGCTATGGAAGCCCCTTGAGTTCTCCGACTCTTATCTTGTTTAGACACGGTCATAGTCAAAGTGGAGGTTCTCTCCTCCCTTCAGAGAAAGGCACCTCCCTCTTTGAAGACCTGTTCTTTCCACTGGGATCTCACTCACAGAGATCTTTTTGCCAGAGTGTCTTGGCTTTCCATGCCTGAAATACTCTCATGGGCTTTTCAGCCAGATCCGAGTGCCTTTAGGGCTGATTCTGAGGCCAGAGTGCTATTTAGGACATCCGCCATTCTATGAGTCTGCTGAGTATCTCACTTCCCATGTTGGATCACTCTCCCCTTTATTTATTCTATCGGTTGGTGTTAGCAGATACTAGACTTGTTTATGTGCTCCCTTTGACTCTTAGTCCTTTCATTATGATCAATTGTGAACTGAAATTGATCACTTGCAGTAGTGAGATGGCATTGGCACATGCCACCTTGATGGGATTGAATTGGAATCCCCTGGTATGTTTCCAACTCTACCAATTGGGGCAAGTCAGCCCGAGCATGCCCCAAATTATACATCTCTTCCCTCTCTTATTCCCACTCTTATGTTTAACAGGGATCACATTTCAGTTAATTTTCAACACTTAAGAATAACTGTGTGATAATTACAGAATTAAACCAGTCATATTAAGTAGAACAGACAAAAAAATACTATGAGGGATAATGTATTAAGTTGTCCATTAGCAGTCAGGGCTATGCTGATCAAGTCACCATTTCTCATAGTGTCCATTTCACTTCAGGAGGTTTCCTTTTTGGTGTTCAGTCAGTTGTCACCGATCAGGGAGAACATATGGTATTTGTCCCTTTGGGACTGGCTTACTTCACTCAGCATGATGTGTTCCAGATTCCTCCATTTTGTTGCAAATGACTGGATTTCGTTGTTTCTTACTGCGGTATAGTACTCTAAAGAATACATATCCCATAATTTCTTTATCCAGTCTACCGTTGATGGGCATTTAGGTTGGTTCCAGGTCTTGGCTATTGTGAATTGTTCCCAGCAAGATTTTGTAGGTCTAGGTGAACTTATTCTAAAATTCATACAGAGAGTTAAGACAGTCTTGGGAGAGTGGGAAGAACAAAGTGGGAAGATTCACTGCAGTCAATGTCAAGTCTCACTATGTAGATGCAGTAATCAAGAATTTGTGACACTGGGAAAAGGACAGACATAGACAACAGAACAGAGAACCCAAATAGACCACACAAATATGCTCAATTGAATTTTTTTACTCAGTACCACAGGGAATTCAAAAAAGAAAGGATAACTTATTCAAAAAGTGGAGTTCCCCTGCCTCTGTTACACATCAGAGTGCCTGTGTTTGATGCCCGGCTCTGCTCCTGACTCCAGCTTCCTGCTACTGCAGACCCTGGGAGGCAACACCAAGGGCTCAAGTAATTGGGTTCCTGCCCCCTACATGGGAGGCCTGGAATGAGGCCCTGGCTCACTGCTCTAGCCTGGCCCTGCCCCATCTGTTGCAAGGATTTCAGGAGTCTATCCGTGGATGGAACATATCTCTGTCTCTCCCTCCTGTGCTGTCACTCTGCTTTTCAAATAAATATAAGGATCTTTAAAATATCTTTTAAAGGAAAAATACAGGACTCCAAGATGAATTTTCTCAACAGTTGACCAATGCATAATTCATGAGTTTATTCAATATTCTTTGCAATATTTAGATGCATTTGCATTTCTGATCAACCCAGATCAATTCACATGTCAGATGAATGGAAAAAAAACATAACAAATATATTGCATTCCATGGAACATTTGGGATATGATTACACTAAGGGGTCTTTCAATGTTTATGTAGCACACAAATGGAACTGGGCATTTGCTATTATTGTTTCAGGTACTGCTGTTTTTTTCTTGGCTAAATCTGGCAGCCCTATCAGGCTAAACTTGGATGTAGGGCCTTCTCTATACCAATTTCACCTATGGCAAGTGTCAGACTGTCTTTTTTCCTCTCTGTAAAGTGGGGGTGATGACTTTTATTTTGCAAGGCTGCAAGCTTCCCACATCACACAGCTCCACTAGCTGTTGGTGGTGGTGAATGCTTAGCAATCAACATGCATGTCTGGGGATGATGGGTGGATCACTGAATCTTTTTTTAAAAAGATTATTTATTTAAAATGGAGAGAGAGGGAGAAAGAAGGAGATGAGGGGAGAGAGAGAGAGAGAGTGAGAGAATGATCTTCCATTTGTTGGTTCACTCCTCAAATGGCTAAAACAGGGCTGTACTAGGTCTTGAGCCAGGAACTCCACTGGGGTTTCCCATGTGGGTGGTAGGGAGCCAAGCACTCAGGCCATACCTCACTTCTCTCCCAGATATACACCAGCTGGATCAGGCACAGAGCATCAGAACTTGAACCAGTGCTCTGACATGGGATGCTGGCATCACAGGTGGTGCTTTAACATGCTGCTTCACAACACAAGTCCCTAATTAAACACATCTTGCTTGTTACTGTATCCCTGGGTTAAAGCAAGTGAATACTAGCAATATTATGGGCAAATTTATTTTTCACTTAAATTTTGCATGTAGGCATTTATTTCAACAGCAGAGAGCCAGCAAGCTTTCATCTGATGGTTCACTCTCCAAATACCCACCACAACCAGGGCTCGGCCAGGCCAAAGCCAGGAACCAACAACTCTGTTCAAGGATCCAATCACTTGAGCCATCACTGTTGGTTCCCAGGCTGTGTATTGGCAGGAAGCTGGAGTCAAGAGCCAGTTGCAGGACTTTACTCCAGCACTCCAGAGTGGGACATGGGCTTCTTAAATTCCAATTAAACACCTGCCCCACAGGTAAACCTAAATGGCCTGTGGAGTTGGCAGGGCCAGTGTGATCACACCCTGTGTGACATGACAAGTGATAGAAGTGGAGGAAGCAGCTCCAACATCCTGGCTTTGCCTTCACTTTAACCACCCAGCTGGCTTTTCCAGGCTCAACTGGGTGCTCATTTCCTCCACTAACTGAGCTGGGACATTTCCCAGATGCCTTCAGGCTGGTTTTAGAAGAGATGACAATGTAAGCATAGGTGTCATTGCCTGTGTCTGCAGTAACTGTTTGCTGAATTTCTCGGAATGAACTTTTGCCAACACCTGCTCAGTGTCAGGGTTTAGACTTTTTATTATGTTATTCATTTATTATTATTATTATAAGAAAGAGAGACACAGATATCTTCCAACTGCTGGCTCAATCTCCAATGCCTGTAAGAGCCAGGCCATGGCAGGCAACACCCAGGAGCCTGGAATTCTATCTGGGTCTCCCACATTGTTGAACCATCAACTGCTGCTTGCCAGGGTGTGCACTAGCAGGAACCTACAGTTGGAGGCAGAGCCAGGATTCAAACCAAGGCAAGAACACTCTCAGGCTTATTAATATGAAAGATTTTTAAATAAGCATTTGGTGATAGCATATGGCACCTCAAATTTCAATACCATATGTGGCATCCCAGATGGTGCTTCTGGGGAACTTAAAAGGGCCACATTTTGATATAATTTTAGGGGGTCATTTCCAATATCAGCAGCACCTGAGCTGCAGCAAGCCATCATGTGGTGTACACAGACTCACCACCCCATGGCACACAAGGCTCTGGAACACCCAGATGGAGGTACCCATGTCTGAAATGAGCACATGAGATCAATTACATTTCTTTTTTTTTTTAAATTTTATTTATTTATTTTGACAGGTAGAGTTACAGACAGTGAGAAAGAGAGAGACAGAGAGAAAGGTCTTCCTTCCTTGGTTCACTCCCCAAATGGCCACTACAGCTGCGCTGATCTGAAGCCAGGAGCCAAGTGATTCTTCATCTCCCATGTGGGTACAGGAGACCAAGCACTTGGGCCATCCTCCACTGCCCTCCCAGGCCACAGCAGAGAGCTGGACTGGAAGAGGAACAACCGGGACTAGAACCCGGCACCACAGGCAGAGGATTAACCAAGTGAGCCATGGCACTAGCCCCAATCATGTTTCTTATATGCAGCTGCCAGCAACACACAACAGGCATCTGTCAGTGTAGGCCATCCCTTAAGAAGTCTCCTGGGGAGTCTGTGCAGGGAGATAGATAGCAGTGATACACCAATGGGTGAATCAGTGGACTCCTTTAGCAGTGCTAGTCCATAAGTCTACTAGATGTTATTCTAATTCCCACATGGCAAACAACAGATACTTTCTGCAGGTAAGCTTTATCTTTGCCTTTTTCATATGATCTTGTATGTAGAGAACACTCAAGATTCCTCAATAAAACTGGTACAAAAACAACTCAGCGAAGCAGTACAATACAAAATAAACATAGAAAAAGCAGTTGTGTTTATATACAAAACTGAACAACCTTGAAGGGAAATATAGAGAACAGCTGGATTTGCAATAGCATCAACAGGGTAAATTACTTAGGAATAAACTTAACCGAAGAAATAAAATATTTAAACACCAAAAACTATAGTGTTAATGAAATGAATTAAAGATGACACAAATAAAAAGCATTTTAAGAAGTTAGTACCACACTAAATGATCTACATATTCAAAGCAATCCTTCTAAACACATCAACATTTCATTTTAGCAGAAAATGTTAAAAACAACTTAGAATTCATATAGAATGTAAGAGGACCCCAAACAACCAAAATAAGTTTGAAAATGAAGTACAAAGTTAGAGGTCTCACATTTCCTGAATTCAAAACTCTCTACAAATCAACAGCAATCAAAATAGGATGATACTGACATAACATCAGATACACAGACTAGAGGCATAGAATAAAGAGAGAACTGGTGGGCATTTAGTCTAGCAGTTAAGATGCTGGTTAAGATTCCCACAATTAAATCTCAGCCTGGGCTCCTGACTCCAGCTCCCTGCCAATGCACACCCCTGGAGACAGTGGTGATAGCTCAAATAATTGGGTTCCTGCCACCAACATTGGGAATGTGGATTCTGTTTCTGGGGGCGTGGTATTGTGCAAGCTCAGATTTGGCCATTGTAGGCATCTGGGCAGTAAGCATGCATGTAGGAGCTCTCAGTCCCCACCTCTCAAATTAAAAAATTTAAAATTTAAAAATTCAGTTAATATTATACTCACTGGTAAAATAAAGGAAAGTCAAGATATGATAACCCCATAAATACAAGTTTTGTGTTTTTTTTTTTTTTTCTAAATCTATCTTATAGTAAAACCCTAAACAAATTAGGAATTGAAGAGAACTTCTGTCAGGGAAAGGCCACCCATGGAAAAATCTACAAATGCTGGGGCTGGGAACAAGAAACAAATACTTTTACCACTTCTATTCAACATGGTAATGGAAAACTTTACTAAATAAATCATGAAAAGAAAAAGAAAAAGTCTTCAGATTTCAAATGGAAACAATAAAATCACTTTGCATTGTTCAAGACATAATCCTGCATATAAAAGAAATACTGATGAATTTACTATATATTCAAAGTAAAATTCAGTAATCTTTCAGGGCATAGAACAGATGTAAAAGTATCAATTGTATTTCTGTGCAACAATGAATATTCTGAAAAAACAGCAGCATTCCAAATGGCATCGGAAGGAAGAAAAATACAAATAAAAATTTTAAGAATACCCTAATACTACACAAAAAATACAAAATACAATGGAGATAAACAATGTTCAAGTCACTTAATGAATTAAATTATGCATTTTTTCCAGTAACCATGTAAAAATATGCTTACTATTAGTCATTAGGAAATCACAAATCAAAACCTCAAGAAGATACCACTTCCCAGCCAGTAAAATGACTATGGCTCAGCAAGAGATGAATGCTGACAGATCTGACTGAGGATCATGAGAGCTTCATGCAATTCCACTACAATGGTGCAGACACTTTGAAAAACAGTTGACTAGTTTCTCAGAGTGTTTTAGATGAAGTTACTGTTATTGATCTGCAGTTCCACTTGCAGTTATGCCCCTAAAATAAAATGACATGAACACAAAGGCCCACGCCGGCACTATTCATGAAAGCCAAATGGGAAAACATCAAATGTCTATGTGAAAGGAAAAAAATTGAGTTGTGTATCTTCACAATTAACTCTATGTGGCAGTCAAAAATGAAGTTAAGAAAAAGCATGTCACTAAAGAAACAAACTAAAAGAAACACATAAAGAAATCAGAATCAGGGGCCCGTGCTATGGCATAGCAGGTAAAGCCACTGACTGCAGTGCCAGCATCCCATATGGGAGCCAGTTCAAGTCCTGGCTCTTCCACTTCCTATCCAGCTCTCTGCTATGGCCTAGAAGAAGGCCCAAGTCCTTGAGCCCCTGCACTCGCGTGTGAGACCTGGAAGAAACTCCTGGCTCCTGGCTTCGGATCAGTGCAGCTACAACTGTTGTGGCCAACTAGGGAGTAAACCAGTGGATGGAAGACCTTTCTCTCTACCTCTCCTTCTCTCTCTGTGTAACTCTGACTTTCAAATAAAATAAATAAATCTTTTTAAAAAAAAGAAATCAGAATCAAAAGACTAAACACTGTTCTACCATAGGAATCCAATTATACAGACATGTAAGAAAAGGCAAATCTCTTAAGAAAAGTTTAAATCAACAGTTGTCTCTGTTGGTGGAGAATGAGGAATTGCATAAAATATCTTTTCATCAATGCAAATATGCTGATTTTATTCTGTGGTGATCATCTAACTCTCCAAATCATGAAATAAACATTAAAACATGTGACAATTACAGCTGGGCAGACACTCCCGGGTACATCATTTCTGAGAGGAGCCTGAAAACTGCTAATTTATTGTGGATGACTATAGTTGATATTTTTAAATTTGATTACTCTTTATTGTCCTGGCATATATTCTTCCTTTCTAACTCTACTGTGTTTTTGTGAACATTAAGCCTTTAAGTATAAGATAAATTAAAAACATGTTCTCTTCAAAATAAAATAATAGCAAATTTAAAAAGAATGAAAATTCATGACTTTTTAAGATTTTTGGTGTGTATGTTAAGAATTATGTACACATCAAAATGTGTATTGATTCTCAACACCAGTAAAATCTCAATTTTTAAAAAATAGTCTATCATTTGATTTCATATTTTTGCATTGCTCTAATTCCATTTTTCTTAACTGAAGGCAACAACAATAAAATAAACCATGGTAGCCTTTCCACTCGTCTTGGTAAGACCAATTACTTCCAGATTATGTTTGTCTCAATATTAATGAAATGTTTCTAAATACTGCAATATTAGTTGTGATAGTAAACATTTTAACATCTCTTAACTTTATACACCAAATAAAATGTTGGTATTTTCATTTTTTTGTTAACAACAGCTGTAATATTTATGGGCTACAGTGTGGCATTTCAATCCACGTACACAAATTGAACTGATCAAATGCACATTTATCTTGTGACACTATTTTATGGTTGGAACCCTGAGCTCTTTTCTTCCATTTTCTCATAAAATACATAATAGATTCTGTGAACAATAGTCACCCAATCGTATTGTGTGACACCAGGAAATCTAATTGATCTAACTGATTGGGCACCAATTGTCCATAACATTTTCCCACAGTTTCAAAGGTGAAATATGTGTGTGTGTGTGTGTGTGTGTGTGTGTGTGTATATATATATATAATGTTTCCATGGGTTTATTAAGAATCTCATCCTGTCGTACTCGGCTCAGTGCTCTTAGACTACATTTGTTGTCTTTGTAAACTAATAAAATATAGGCCATTATCTTCCAAAGTTTAGCAATAACCACTGCTGTGGAAGACAGATAACGTGGTCCCTCCTCTTTTAGAACCAAACTAGTATTCTGAAAGACCAAAATTCCCAAGGAAAGGTGTTTCAGGTTGGCAGACATTGTTTTATCTTCATTTGCCTCCTGCTCAGCTCCTCCAGCTGTGTGCATGGGGGGGGGGGGCTGCGGCTCAGCAACACGGGGTGACCCAGGCTGCTGAGTCGACTGGGCCAGTGGCGATCGCTGACCTGCAGTGCCGCCAGCTCCCGGCATGGTTCAAGTTGCTGAATTTCTTGATCAAGCTATTAATTAAGCCATTTTCCCATTAAACATTTACCGACAACATAATGTGTTCTAAGTAGTAAGTTAGGCTCTGGAGATTTGATAACAAATGTGAGATTAGGAAGGACAAAGGGAGAAAACTTGACTACTTTTGTAGGAAATTGACAGGAACAGCCTTGAGGATGCTAAGACCTCAGGGAGCTGTCTGTTTCCACCTCCCTCACCTCCTCCTCCTTTCTGTCTAGAGCAGGTGGAACAGGAGGTTGGAATCAAATCTGCTGTTCACTACCACCTCTTCCTCATCCCTGTGTGCTGGTTTATCTCCAACAGCTCCCAGGAAATGTCCCGTAGTTATGTGACACCTGACTGGGGCCAGAGGGACCATGAGTGTGGAACTTGCCAACTCCATGGCAGTTGTATGGGCTGACATGGCAGCATGGGTCCCAACATGGGATCCCACTGCAAGAACACCCCCAAGCCCAGGGACCCAATGCCCACACCTCTAGAGTCATCAGACTCTGTGCACAGAGATGGAAATCTGCCTAGAACCTTTTGTAGACACACTGCATCATGGGTCTAATCCAATGTATATGAAAACAGGAAATAGAGGAGTTTAAAATGCCTTGGCAATTGGGAGAGCATAATGTCCTTAGCTAGGATCTGAGGTCACATAAGGCATTAGGGGCAAGGTTCATAACTCCATCAGTCAGTGTCCATGTCCCATTGTGGTCTGATCAATTTGTCATCATTTTCTGTGGGGTAAAGCCCATGGCACTGACCTCTTACCCAGCCTGAGGAAGACCTAGGAGCAGAGAAGGGGCAGCTCTGCTGTGATTGATTTGAAGGAATGTTGTACACTTACTCATCCCTGCTCTGGGGTTCATTTAAAACTAGGTCACATTGGTCATGAGCCCTGTAAGAGCCCATCTACACCTGCCACCCCATGATGGGATGGGAAGTGGACCAATATGGAGAGTGCCCAGTGCACAAGAGCGAGTGTGCTCCATATGTGGCTCACAGACCCACTGAGGGTGATGATGTCACCTGCACAGAATGTGGGCACAGGCCAGACCTCTGTGATGTCATCCTGCATAGCAGTTATTAGGCCTTGCTGCCAGCACAGTGGCACAGGGACAGGTGCCGAGGGCAGGGACAGAGCAGGGAGAGCAGTTGGTGGGGAGAGGGCCTGGGGAGCAAGGGAGTGGTGGACATGGGTGAGGGAAGGGAGAAGGCAGGATGGGGGTATGGGCATGGGCAAGGGTAAGAGAGGGTGTGGACAAGCTGAGGGTGGGCAAAGGGAGGGCTGAGGGAGGGTGCGGGTGGGCCGAGGGTGGGCCAAGTGAGGGTTGGGGTGGGCTGACGGAGGACGCTGGTGGGCCGAGGGTGGGTGAGAGAAGGCAAGGGAGGGTGAGGTGGGCTGAGCATGGAATGGGAAGGGAGAAGGGGAGCCTGGTGTGATGGTGGTGGCAGGCATGGAATGGGGCACTGGATCCAGGGCAATGGGGAGAGCAGTAGAAGCAGAGACTTTGGGGGGGGCAATGGAGGAGCTCCTTGTGGCATTCCTGCTATATCCCGGGTGTGTGGGGGAGAGTGCTGGGTATTTCTCAGCCTGACCTGGCCTTCTCTCCCTTGTTATGTGGCAAGGGTTTGGATCATTGGAACCAGATCCAACTCATTGCCTGTGTTTATAAATAAAGTTTCCACATTTGTCCAAAAATTACCATGTGATGTATAATTTTTAACAAAGATTTATGGATTGGAAATGCAAATGAGGGAAAGAGGGGGGTGAGAGAGAGGTCTTCCTTCCTCTGGTTCACTTCCCACGGGGCCACAACCATCAGGTATGGTCCAGGATGGAGCCTGGAGCAGGGAACTCCTACTGCTCTGCTTAGTGGGTGGTAGGGGCCTAAGTACTTGTGCCTGGATCTGCTATTTTCCTTGGTACATGAGCAGGAGACTGGATGGGAAGTGGAGCAGCTGGAACTTGAAATAATGCTGCAATATGGGAGCTCAGCTTGAGCAGAAGCCCCACAAAGGCCAGCTCCCTTGTGAAGTGTCATTTTGTCTCACAGTTACCACACCCTATGCATTGATGGTGGAGTTCCATCTGCTAGGTCATGTGTACACCATGCTGGGTTTTACTGCCTGAGATGGTGTTGCGCAGCCATGCAGGAAAACCTAAAACTTTGGGACCTCCCCTTGCCAGCTGAGGGAGGCCTGGCTTTGAGTGGAGAGCTTCACTTAAGAGGGTCGACTCACCTCTTGGGACTCGAGATGGGAGGGGAGGTCCTGATCCCAGCCATATCCTAGGCTGTGTCCAGTGCTGAAGGAGGTATGAATGTCTGGCTTTCCCTGGCAATGTGTCCGATAGCTATGAAACAAAACAAAATCAACAATCTTTATGGCCTCTGGGAAGCAGCCAAAAACAAACCAACCAACCAAAAAACAGACAGAACTAATTGATTGAGAAATGGTGACCACCCAGGAAAGAAGAGTGGGAGAAGCTGGTGTGTTGGCCTGGAGCTGTGTCACTTTCCTCCCCACCCTGAGCTTACAGTGCTCCCAGGGTGGGTGAGGCTGTGAAAACCAGCAGCCCTGTTGGACCTGATGTGGAGTGGAAGGAGAGGAACCCATGCTTATGTTCTCACCAGTAAACAGAAGAAATGTAGGATATAAATGGAGATCAGCAGCTCTGCTGGCCTGAGGTTGAAGGTCCTTTTGGGATAGGGGTACACCAGTGAACCACACAATTTTTACTTTTATGATATATTTATTTATTTGAAAGTCCAAAGTAAGGGAGAGAGGAAGAGAAAGAGAGATCTACCCACTGGGTTACTCCCCAGATGGCTGTCACAATCAACAATGGCCAGGCTGATGCCAGGAGCAGGAGCTTCTTCCAAGTCTCTCATGAGAGTATCTGGGGCCCAAGCACTTGGGCCATCTTCCACTGATTTTCTCAGGCCATTAGTAGGGGGCTGGATCAGAGGTGCTGCAGCCAGGAAACAAATCAGCACCCATATGGGACGCTGGCATCACAAGCAGCTGCTCAACCTTCTACACTACAATGCCAGGCCCCAAATTATTTTTATTCATTGATCTGAAAGACAGGGACACACAATAGGCTAAGTACAACTCCCATAGCTGGGCCAAGCTGAAGCCAGGAGCCAGGAATTCAACCTGGGTCCATGTGGGTGGCAAGGACCCAACAACCTGAGCTGCTGCCTCCCAGGGTGCATATTAGCAGGAAGCTGGAACTGGAAGTGGAGCTGGGACTTGATCTCAGGCACTCTGATATGGGATGTGGTGTCCCAGTGGTGTCAGTGCTGGGCCAAACACAGGCATTCCCCAAAGAGAAGTTTATCAAGGAAACAGCCAGAGATGGGCAGTAGATGTTTTTATTTTAATTTACATTTAGTTTTAAGATTTAACTTTTTTTTGCATTTGACTTCATTCACCTTATATATAGATATGCACATCTTTTCTTGAAATGAGGGCTATTAATATCACAAAATGGGGGATTCATGACAATGATCAATGTGTGGGAAGGGTGTAATTCAGTTAAGCAATATTTATAACTATATATCAAATAATACGATTCTCTACAATTTTTCAAAAGGATTTTTTTGAAAGTGAGTTACTGAACAAGGGAGAGACACAGATGGATGGAGGAATGGAGGGAGTGAAGGGCAGAGAGAGTGAGTGCTTTCACCTACTGGTTCACTACCCAGATGGCTGAAGTTGCTGTGGCTGTGCTACACCAACTAGGGGCCAGGAGCTTCATTCAGATCTCCTACGTGGGTGGCAGGGCCTCAAGCACTTGGTCTATCTTCCACTGCTTTCCCAGGCCATTCCCAAAGAGTTTGATCAGTAGTGCAGCAGCCAGGACTGAAACTGGTGGCCATATGGAATGGGCTTTGGATGTGTTAGCTTTACTTGTTATGTCACAATGCTGGCCCCATCCACACAATTTTAAATATTTTTATTTATTTGAAAGGCAGAGTGACATTTAGTGACAGATTCATACCAAGAGATACATCTTCCCTCTCTACTGGTTCAGTCCCCACATGGCCATACCAGCTAGGGCTGGGCCAAGCTGCAGCCAGAGCCTGGAACTCCATCCAGGTCTCCCCTACATACATTAGCAGGAAGCTGGATCAGAAGTGCAGCAGTGAAACTTGAACCGGGGCTGTAATATGGCATGCTGGTGTCACAGGCGGTGGTTTAACATACTGCACCAAAATGCCAGTCCCCATCTGCACATTTATTTTCCTCTCTGTATATTAACTTCCACAAATAATTACAAAGCCTGAGATATTTTTCTTTGTGGTTTGGGTTAACTCACTTAGCAGATGAAATCTATTCCATCCATTTTGTTACAAATGTCAGGATTTCATTCCTTTTTAAATGGCTGACTTAAGTATTTGATTTGCTGATCTTTTGTATTTTTTTTGTTTCAATATTGGTATTTTTAAATTTTAATATTCCTTTCCTCCTACTCATTTTGGGTTTGATTTGTTGTTGCTCTGAGCTGCGTTGATATCTCATTTATTTGGTGTCTTCTGATTTTTTGATGTGTGCTATAAACTTCCTTCTTAACACTGCTTATGCCATATCCTATAATTTTTGGTATGTTATATTGATGTCTTCATTTGTTTCCTAAGTTTTTTGACTAGTTTTCTGTCTAGTTAATATGTTCACTGATGAAAGTTAGGTGTTGAAGTTCTTGTTACTATTGTATTAGAGTCTATGTCTTCCCTTAGATCCATACACATTTATTTTGAATTGCCTGTTGCCATGGCATTGGGTGCATATATATTTATTATAGTCACATCTTCCTATTGAATTAATCCCTTAATCATTACAGTTTCTTTCTTTGTCTCTTTTAACAGTTTTTATGTTAACATCAATTTGGTTTGCTATTAGGATGGTTATCCATGCTTGTTTTTGCTTTCTGTTAGTTTGGACATTTTTCCATCCTTTCATTTTATTCCATCTGTATATTTGTTGGTGAGATGTGTTTCTTGTAAGCACCAAATGATGGGTCTTGCTTTTTAATCCATTCAACTACCCTGTATCTTTTAGTTGAAGCGTTTAGGCCATTTACATTCAAGGTGACTATTCACGAGTAACTACTTGTCCGTCATTTTCCTATAAATATTCCTACTTTTTGTTTGCATTTCCTTTGTACTTTTACTGGGAGATTTTCTGCCTTCACATTCTTTCACAGTGATGACTATATTTCCATGCTTCTGTGTGTAGCACATCCTTAAGCATCATTGTAAGGCTGAATGGTGACAAATTCTTTCAATTTTTATTTGTTATGGAAGGTGTTAAAATCACCTTTGTGAATCAGTTTCATAGGGTACAATATTCTAGGTTGGGGGCGGAGCCAAGATGGCGGAATAGTGAGGGTGCGCACCGATAGTCCGGGAAAATTTAGTTTAATAAAAGCGGAGGTATGGTAGCCTCAGAAAAAGGATCAGGAAAAAAACTGCAGAGGAAACTCTTCTGGAGCTAGAGGTGGTGACTCAGAGGACCTACTGGGAGAGCAGGGTCGCCCACCGCGTGGAAGCTGAACCGCGGAAGCTGCAGAGTCTGAGCACCAGTGTGGGAACGGGAGTCGATGTGACACAGACACCAGCGGGGAGAGGAGGGACGCCCAGGGCTCCGAGTCCACACATCGGCGCTGGAAGCGGAGGTGAGCTCAGTAACCGGAGACATTGGCGGGAAATGGCAGAAATAATTTTAGAGAGAAGCAGGCTTTGAAGCGGGAAAGTTCAACAGACTACAGGAGAGAAGGGAAAAAAAAAAGGTGGGGGCATACTGGTACAGACAAGTTCCTCTCTCCGCCAACCTTGCAAAGGCAAGCAAGAGACAAAGAGCTGGGATATACATAATAAAAGGGGAGAGTTAAGGCTACAATTCAGTAGCCTAGGCAATCCAGTGGGAGTCCACAGGAGAAACGGAGCCTGCACAGACTCTTTGGGTAGAAGCCAGAGATCTGAAGCTAAATACCATCCATTCTGCTCAGCCTTGCAGTATTACTTACCTCCTGAATAAAAAATAAAATAAAATAAATAAATGAATAAATAAATAGAGATTTACCACTCATAACCTTTGCACACCTGTAACCCAGAAGAACCAAGCAGAGCTCTCAGGCCACACCCATCTCAAGCCTCCAAGGCTCCTCCAACAGCAGGCAGTCCACTTAACACGGACATAGTATATATATAAAAAAAACACCTCACAGTGAGGGAAAAAGAATTAACCATGCCAAGCAATAAACACAGAAATCGAGGGAACAAGATCAACGATGACACTATGACGCCTCCAAATAAACAAAACACCCCAAGCCAAGATTATGAAGATGATGAGATAGAAGAAATGCAAGATATGGATTTCAAAAAATTTATGATAAGAACATTTAGAAGTTTTCAAAAGCAAATCCTTGAACTACAGAAATCCTTATTGGACAGGATTGAAAATCTCTCTCGTGAAAATGAAATTTTAAGGAAGAATCAAAATGAAACGCAGAAACTAGTAGAACAGGAAAGTGTGATAGTGAAGAGAAATCAAAATGAAATGAAGAGCTCAATAGATCAAATGACAAACACATTAGAGAGCCTTAAAAACAGAATGGGTGAAGCAGAAGAGAGAATATCGGACTTAGAAGACAGAGAACAGGAAAGGATACAGTCAGACCAAAGAAAAGAAGAGGAAATTAGAAATCTAAAAAATATTGTTGGGAATCTACAGGATACTATTAAAAAAAAAACCAACATTCGAGTTCTAGGAGTTCCTGAAGGCATGGAGAGAGAGAAAGGATTAGAAGGCCTTTTTAGTGAGATACTAGCAGAGAACTTTCCGGGTCTGGAGAAGGACAGAGACATCCTAGTACAGGAAGCTCATAGAACCCCCAGTAAACATGACCAAAAGAGATCCTCACCACGACACGTTGTAATTAAACTCACCACAGTGAAACATAAAGAAAAGATCCTAAAATGTGCAAGAGAGAAATGTCAGATTACTCTCAGAGGATCTCCAATCAGACTCACAGCAGACTTCTCATCAGAAACACTACAGGCTAGGAGGGAATGGCGAGACATAGCACAGGTGCTAAGAGAGAAAAATTGCCAGCCCAGAATATTATATCCTGCTAAGCTCTCATTTGTGAATGAAGGTGAAATAAAGACCTTTCATAGCAAACAGAAATTGAAAGACTTTGCCACCACTTTTGCCCTGCAAAAGATACTTAAAGATGTGCTACACTCAGAAACACAGAAACACGGCCATCAATATGAAAGAAGGTAAAGGAAGAACACCTACCAGTAAAAGAGCATGGGAAGCTCAAAGCATATATTAGAACTTATCTTTGGCAAATGGCAGGGCAAAGTCACTATTATCAATAGTCACATTAAACCTGAATGGACTTAACTCTTCAGTTAAAAGACACCGATTGGCTGACTGGCTTAAGGAACAACACCCAACTATTTGTTGCCTACAAGAAACACATCTCTCTAACAAAGATGCATGCAGACTGAAAGTGAAAGGTTGGAAAAAGATATTCCATGCCAACAGAAACCAAAAAAAAAAAGCAGGTGTAGCCATATTAATGTCAGACAAAATAAACTTTAATACAAAAACTGTTAACAGAGACAAAGAGGGGCACTATATAATGATTAAGGGTTCAATTCAACAGGAAGATGTAACTATTATAAATGTACATGCACCTAATTACAGGGCACCGGTCTATTTAAAAGATATGTTAAGGGACTTAAAGGGAAACTTAGATTCCAATATAATAGTACTGGGGGACTTCAATACTCTACTCTCAGAAATAGATAGATCATCCAGACAGAAGATCAACAAGGAAACAGCAGATTTAATCGACACTATTGCCCAAATGGATCTAACAGATATCTACAGAACTTTCAATCCTACAGCTAAAGACTTTACATTCTTCTCAGCAGTGCATGAAACCTTCTCTGGGATTGATCACATACTAGGTCATAAAGCAAGTCTCCGCAAATTTAAAAGAATTAGAATCATACCATGCAGCTTCTCAGACCACAGCGGAATGAAGCTGGAAATTAGCAACTCAGGAAACCCCAGAAAGTATGCAAACACATGGAGACTGAACAACATGCTCCTGAATGAACACTGGGTCATTCAAGAAATCAAAAGAGAACTCAGAAACTTTCTGGAAGTAAATGAGGATAACAACACAACATATCAAAACTTATGGGATACAGCAAAAGCAGTATTGAGAGGCAAGTTTATAGCAATAGGGGCCTATACCAAGAAATTGGAAAGGCACCAAAGAGATGAGCTTTCAGCGCATCTCAAGGACCTAGAAAAACTGCAGCAAACCAGACCCAAATCTAGTAGGAGAAGAGAAATAATTAAAATCAGAGAAGAAATTAACAGGATTGAATCCAAAAAAATTACAAAAAATCAGCCAAATGAAGAGCTGGTTTTTTGAAAAAATAAACAAAATTGACACCCCATTGGCCCAACTAACTAAAAAAAGAAGAGAAAAGACGCAAATCAATCAAATCAGAGATGAAAAAGGAAACATAAAAACAGACACCACAGAAATAAAAAGAATCATCAGAAATTACTACAAGGACTTGTATGCCAGCAAACAGGAAAATCTATCAGAAATGGATAGATTCCTGGACACATGCAATCTACCTAAATTGAACCATGAAGACATAGAAAACCTAAATAGACCCATAACTGAAACAGAAATTGAAACAGTAATAAAGGCCCTCCCAACAAAGAAAAGCCCAGGACCAGATGGATTCACTGCTGAATTCTAGCAGACATTTAAACAACTAATCCCATTTTCTCAAACTATTCAGAACAGTCGAAAAAGATGGAATCCTCCCAAATTCTTTCTAGGAAGCCAGCATCACCTTAATCCCTAAGCCAGAGAAAGATGCAGCACTGAAAGAAAATTATAGACCAATATCCCTGATGAACATAGATGCAAAAATCCTCAATAAAATTCTCGCCAATAGAATACAACAACACATCAGGAAAATCATCCACCCAGACCAAGTGGAATTCATCCCTGGTCTGCAGCGATGGTTCAACATTTGCAAATCAATCAATGTGATTCACCACATTAACAGACTGCAGAAGAAAAACCATATGATTATCTCAATAGATGCCGAGAAAGCATTCGATAAAATTCAACACCCTTTCATGATGAAAACTCTAAGCAAATTGGGTATAGAAGGAACATTCCTCAATATAATCAAAGCAATTTATGAAAAACCCACGGCCAGCATCCTATTGAATGGGGAAAAGTTGGAAGCATTTCCACTGAGATCTGGTATCAGACAGGGATGCCCACTCTCACCACTGCTATTTAACATAGTTCTGGAAGTTTTAGCCAGAGCCATAAGACAAGAAAAAGAAATTAAAGGAATAGAAATTGAGAAGGAAGAAGTCAAACTATCCCTCTTTGCAGACGATATGATTCTTTACCTAGAGGATCCAAAGAACTCTACTAAGAGACTATTGGAACTCATAGAGGAGTTTGGCAAAGTGGCAGGATATAAAATCAATGCACAAAAATCAACAGCCTTTGTATACACAAGCAATGCCATGGCTGAGAAAGAACTGCTAAGATCATTCCCATTCACAATAGCTACAAAAACAATCAAATACCTTGGAATAAACTTAACCAAGGACGTTAAAGATCTCTACGATGAGAATTACAAAACCTTAAAGAAAGAAATAGAAGAGGATACCAAAAAATGGAAAAATCTGCCATGCTCATGGATTGGAAGAATCAACATCATCAAAATGTCCATTCTCCCAAAAGCAATTTATAGATTCAATGCAATCCCAATCAAGATACCAAAGACATTCTTCGCAGATCTAGAAAAATGATGCTGAAATTCATATGGAGGTACAAGAGACCTCGAATAGCTAAAGCAATCTTGTACAACAAAAACAAAGCCGGAGGCATCACAATACCAGCTTTCAGGACATACTACAGGGCAGTTGTAATCAAAACAGCATGGTACTGGTACAGAAACAGATGGATAGACCAATGGAACAGAATTGAAACACCAGAAATCAAGCCAAACATCTACAGCCAACTTATATTTGATCAAGGATCTAAAACCAATTCCTGGAGCAAGGACAGTCTATTCAATAAATGGTGCTGGGAAAACTGGATTTCCACATGCAGAAGCATGAAGCAAGACCCCTACCTTACACCTTACACAAAAATCCACTCAACATGGTTTAAAGACCTAAATCTACGACCTGACACCATCAAGTTATTAGAGAACATTGGAGAAACCCTTCAAGATATTGGCACAGGCAACGAATTTCTGGAAAAGACCCGGGAGGCACAGGCAGTCAAAGCCAAAATCAACTATTGGGATTGCATCAAATTGAGAAGTTTCTGTACTGCAAAAGAAACAGTCAGGAGAGTGAAGAGACAACCGACAGAATGGGAAAAAATATTTGCAAACTATGCAACAGATAAAGGGTTAATAACCAGAATCTACAAAGAGATCAAGAAACTCCACAAAAACAAAACCAACAACCCACTTAAGAGATGGGCCAAGGACTTCAATAGACATTTTTCAAAAGAGGAAATCCAAATGGCCAACAGGCACATGAAAAAATGTTCAAGGTCACTAGCAATCAGGGAAATGCAAATCAAAAGCACAATGAGGTTTCACCTCACCCCGGTTAGAATGGCTCACATACAGAAATCTACCAACAACAGATGCTGGCGAGGATGTGGGGAAAAAGGGACACTAACCCACTGTTGGTGGGAATGCAAACTGGTTAAGCCACTATGGAAATCAGTCTGGAGATTCCTCAGAAACCTGAATATAACCCTACCGTTCGACCCAGCCATCCCACTCCTTGGAATTTACCCAAAGGAGTTTAAATTGATAAAGAAAAAAGCGGTCTGCACCTTAATGTTTATTGCAGCACAATTCACAATAGCCAAGACCTGGAACCAACCTAAATGCCCATCAATGGTAGACTGGATAAAGAAATTATGGGATATGTATTCTTTAGAATACTATACCGCAGTAAGAAACAACGAAATCCAGTCATTTGCAACAAAATGGAGGAATCTGGAACACATCATGCTGATTGAAGTAAGCCAGTCCCAAAGGGACAAATACCATATGTTCTCCCTGATCGGTGACAACTGACTGAACACCAAAAAGGAAACCTCCTGAAGTGAAAGGGACACTATGAGAAATGGTGACTTGATCAGCATAGCCCTGACTGCTAATGGACAACTTAATACATTATCCCTCATAGTATTTTTTTTTGTCTGTTCTACTTAATATGACTGGTTTAATTCTGTAATTATCACACAGTTATTCTTAAGTGTTGAAAATTAACTGAAATGTGATCCCTGTTAAACATAAAAGTGGGAATAAGAGAGGGAAGAGATGTATAATTTGGGGCATGCTCGGGCTGACTTGCCCCAATTGGTAGAGTTGGAAACATACTAGGGGATTCCAATTCAATCCCATCAAGGTGGCATGTGCCAATGCCATCTCACTATTCCAAGTGATCAATTTCAGTTCACAATTGATCATAATGAAAGGACTAAGAGTCAAAGGGAGCACATAAACAAGTCTAGTATCTGCTAACACTAACCGATAGAATAAATAAAGGGGAGAGTGATCCAACATGGGAAGTGAGATACTCAGCAGACTCATAGAATGGCAGATGTCCTAAATAGCACTCTGGCCTCAGAATCAGCCCTAAAGGCACTCGGATCTGGCTGAAAAGCCCATGAGAGTATTTCAGGCATGGAAAGCCAAGACACTCTGGCAAAAAGATCTCTGTGAGTGAGATCCCAGTGGAAAGAACAGGTCTTCAAAGAGGGAGGTGACTTTCTCTGAAGGGAGGAGAGAACCTCCACTTTGACTATGACCTTGTCTAAACAAGATAAGAGTCGGAGAACTCAAGGGGCTTCCATAGCCTTGGAAACTCATGACTGGTGCATAGGGAGATTACTGATGCCATAAACAGGAGTGTCAATTTGTAAAGTCAACAACAGGAGTCACTGTGCACTTACTCCTCATGTAGGATCTCTGTCCTTAATGTGCTGTACACTGAGGCTTAATGCTATAACGAGTACTCAAACAGTATATTTCACTTTGTGTTTCTATGGGGGTGCAAACTGTTGAAATCTTTACTTAATGTACACTAAACTGATCTTCTGTTAAAAAAAAAAAAAAAGAAAAGAAACTATCAATTCCCAACTTGACTCTCACTGGGATTAAACATGACAATAGGTCTGATCTGATTTCATCATCATTTAAAAAAAATCATCTATTATTTTTCACTTTATGTTTCTGTGTGGGAACAAACTGTTGAAATCCTTACTTAAGGTATACTAAGCTGATCTTCTGTATACTAAGATAATCGAAAATGAATCTTGATGTGAATGGAAGGGGAGAGGGAGTGGGAAAGGGGAGGGTGGTGGGTGGGAGGGACGGTATGGGGGGGAAAGCCATTGTAACCCATGAGACGTACTTTGGAAATTTATATTCATTAAATAAAAGAAAAAGATAAAAAAAAAAAAAAAAAAAAAAAAAAAAGAATACTATACCGCAGTAAGAAACAACGAAATCCAGTCATTTGCAATAAAATGGAGGAATCTGGAACACTTCATGCTGAGTGAAATAAGCCAGTCCCAAAGGGACAAATACCATATGTTCTCCCTGATCGGTGACAACTGACTGAACACCAAAAAGGAAACCTGTTGAAGTGAAATGGACACTATGAGAAACGGTGACTTGATCAGCATAGCCCTGACTGTTAATGAACAACTTAATACATTATCCCTCTTAGTAGTTTTTTTTGTCTGTTCTACTTAATATGACTCGTTTAATTCTGTAATTAATAAACAGTTATTCTTAAGTGTTGAAAATTAACTGAAATGTGATCCCTGTTAAACATAAGAGTGGGAATAAGAGAGGGAAGAGATGTACAGTTTGGTACATGCTCAAGCTGACTTGCCCCAAATGGTAGAGTTAGAAACATACCAGGGGATTCCAATTCAATCCCATCAAGGTGGTATGTACCAATGCCATCTCACTAGTCCAAGTGATCAATTTCAGTTCACAATTGATCATAATGAAAGGACTAAGAGTCAAAGGGAGCACATAAACAAGTCTAGTACCTGCTAATACTAACCGATAGAATAAATAAAGGGGAGAGTGATCCAACATGGGAAGCAAGACACTCAGCAGACTCATAGAATGGCAGATGTCCTAAACAGCACTCTGGCCTCAGAATCAGCCCTAAAGGCATTCCGATCTGGCTGAAAAGCCCATGAGAGTATTTCAGGCATGGAAAGCCAAGACACTCTGGCAAAAAACAAAAACAAAAACAAAAACAAAAAACAAAAAAACAAAAACAAAACCTAAATGAAAGATCTCTGTGAGTGAGATCCCAGTGGAAAGAACAGGTCTTCAAAGAAGGAGGTACCTTTCTCTGAAGGGAGGAGAGAACCTCCACTTTGACTATGACCTTGTGTAAACAAGATAAGAGTTGGAGAACTCAAGGGGCTTCCATAGCCTTGGAAACTCATGACTGGAGCATAGGGAGATTATTGGTGCCATAAACAGGAGTGTCAATTTGCAAAGTCAACAACAGGAGTCACTGTGCACTTACTCCTCATGTAGGATCTCTGTCCTTAATGTGCTGTACATTGTGATTTAATGGTATAACTAGTACTCAAACAGTATATTTCACTTTTTGTTTCTATGTGGGTGCAAACAGTTGAAATCTTTACTTAATGTATACTAAACTGATGTTTTGTAGAAAAAAAAAAAAGAAGAAGAAGAAGAAGAAGAAATTATCAATTCCCAACTTGACTCTCACTGGGATTAAACATGACAATAGGTCTGATCTGATTTCATCATCATTTAAAAAATCATCTATTATTTTTCACTTTATGTTTCTGTGTGGGAGCAAACTGTTGAAATCTTTACTTAATGTATGCTAAACTGATCTTCTGTATATAGAGAGAATCGAAAATGAATCTTGATGTGATTGGAAGGGGAGAGGGAGTGGGAAACGGGAGGGTTGCGGGTGGGAGGCACGTTATGGGGGGAAGCCATTGTAATCCATAAGCTGTACTTTGGAAATTTATATTCATTAAATAAAAGTTAAAAAAATTAAAGAATAAAATGAAAGGAAGACCAAAAAAAATATTCTAGGTTGACAGTTGTTTTTTCTCTACAATACTGTTTTTAATTTTTATAATATCTTCAATTTTTTTGGTGTGAGAAATTTCCAAAGATTCGTCTTCTAGCTCTTTCTCCTGCCTCACCAAATCTGTTGTTATGGCTTTCTACGTATGCAATATGTGAAAAACATACTGAATTATTCATTTTTAATATTTCAGTTTGATTTCTCCTCAAAATCTCAATTTCATGGAAGAATTTGTCATACATGGCATGTATGGATTTCTTTAATTCATGAATATACTTCTCATTGCTTTTGAGTAATCCTATGATTAATCTTTTGAATTCCACTTGAGGATTTAATCAATCTCTTCCATATTCACTTTCAAATATGGAAGTATTGTTGTGTCCATTTGGGGGATTCCTGTTGTCTTCCTTTTTCTGTTTCTTGAATTTCTGCATTTATTTTTAAGCATTTGTGGAAAAATACTTGTTGGTTTTTGCTCTGATGGTTTTTATCTTTGAATTATGCCTCTGTGGCTTAGTGGGGGTATCTGCTCTTTCAGTGAAACCCCAGAGGCATGTGCCGAGTGTGGCCAGGGAGCTCTGGTCACTGCTGCAGGATGGGTCCATATTCATGATGATATCCAAGTTGGGCGAGGTAGATCTCTTTATAGCAGAAAGGTCACCTCTGTTGATGTAATCACACCCTCACCTCCTCTCTTCCAAGTAAGCAATGTGAACTAAAACCTAGGTGGTTTTAGTGAAAATTTTATCCACATTGCCATATGAACCACACAAAGGATCTGTGCAGTTCTCATTATGATCACAGATCCCATTGCAATCCCACCCCAGGCAATCAGGGAGCTCTGAGCATATGGAATCACACACAATAATTGTCCAGAGATGTAGCTACACCTTGAGCTCTCTTGTGCAGTCACAGAATTGCCACAGTCTCAGCACACTACTCCTGCCATCATGGGGTCCAGAGGACCCACCCTTCCCTGGTAACCTGTCATGACTGCAGAAAGTCAAAGATGTTTCCAGAGCCAGCTCCCTGTGGGTATTCTGCCTAGGAGGCTTGAGCCCCAGAGCCTGTGATATGTTGAACAAATGGGGGCCACTCATATTGCTGCTTGCATGCTCATCCCCCTATCAATCCTCCCAGCCAGACTTAAAGTCAGTGGAGAACTTGCTTCTCCCCTCTGCTATAATCTCTGGATCACAGCTGTGCACAAGAGTGCCAACCAACTGTTGCCTTCTCTCCACTGGTTGTTGATTGTGTGCACCTGAGTTGTTGCCATCGGTACTGCTGACATGATGTGTTGTCCCAGCTGGCTGCTGGGCTCAAGCACAAGAGCTTTCACAACTGCTGCTTTTGCCCAAAATGGCACTGCCATCTCTCAGCTGGTTGTCTGGTGCCATTGTGGATGAGATGAGGAGAGAAAAACATGCTCCTTTTTTTCCCCACTGGGTCGGTGGGTACACTATCCACCCATCTGCAGTCACAGAACAAAAATCAAGGTCATGGCAATGGTGAGCTTCCCTACAGATATACTCTGACAAATCCAATGTCCTCCATACCCTCTGTTCAGCTCCCAGCTGACAATCCCTCTCCAAGCCTGTGGTCAGACACAGGTGTGTGTCTCTACTGTGGAAATAGCAAATTGAGGTTCAGATGGATTAAGTGCCTGCCTGCAGTTACACAAAGAGATCTGGGAAGTGAACTCCACTCACCAAAGGTTGGCATTTGTGATTTCTATGTGCATTGATCTGATACCTCATATCTGAACCTAACAATGGGGTTTGACTCTCCCAATATGCTACGCATAACTGACAAAATTGTAAATTTGTCATTTGTGGGGCTTGCATTTGACCTGGTCATGTAGACACCAGTCAGGATTCCAGCATCCCAGATTGGAGTGTCTGCGTTTGAGTCCTGAGTCTGCTCTTGATTCCATCCTCCCACTAATGCATACCCTGGGATGCAGCAGGTGATGGCTCAGTAGTTGTGTTTTTCTCACCCAGCAGGGTGACCTAGATTACATTCCTGGCTCCTGGCTCCTGGCTTCAGTCCCTGACCAACCCTTGGCTGTTTTAGGCATTTGAGAATGAACCAGTGGGTGGAGTATCTGCCTGTCTTTAGCTCTGTCTCTGTCTTCATGTCTCTCTGCCTCAGAAATAAAATAATTTAAAAACAAAGATCAGGAGGAATAAAACCCAATGTGCCATGACTTTTAGTCATGTCATCAAGTTCTCTCTGTGCAGGAACTCTTGAGAAAATCATGGGAAAAACATTAAAAGACATTTGCAGTAAGCTCACAAGGAGGGCTGAGCACTGAGAAGAGTTGTCATGATGGAATGAAGGCAGCAGGCCTTGTTGGCAGGACAATGAGTGTGAGTGTGTGTGAGGATGGGGTCCTTCCTAGCCCAGATAGGTTCTGGACTCCAAAATGCCTTCTGTGCAGTACCTGCAGGGTCTGCTCCAGGCACTTTCATCCCCTTCTCACACCCACTTGTTGGTTGTCTGCTGCTACCTGAATGCACTTTAGCTGAACTTCAGGTTGTAGGCCCATGAGCCAACCAGGTCCATGTCCAAGTATCTACTAGGTTGTGCCCTGCCTGGCAGCTCCAAGGAGATTCCAGTTTTCAGCTGATGCTGAGTGTGGGCAAACTGTGTCCTATGTACCTACAGGACTGAGGCTCCAGTCCCCTTCCACTGCCCCTCCTGCCACATCACTTCCAGGTGATAACAATGGGCCCACAAGCAGAACCCTGGAAAACCTCCCACTGTCACACCTGTGAAGTCTTTTGTCAACTGTCATGGAACCACCTAGAAGCCAGGGAGGGATTCAGGGCCTGGTCTTGGGGACAGGGATTTTCATACCCACTTGGCAGGGAGACATTCTCTAAATGAGTTGAATAGCCTCTCTGGAAACATGACAGGCAGCTGAACTGGGCCCTGGACACAGCCCTCTGCAAGGGAAGCCATGACCTCAAAGTAGAAAGATAAGGACAAAATGGTGGGAATGATTGTAACTTAGGCATGTGTGTTTTCATTTCAAAAGGCACTTCAAGTATCCAGCCCAACACTTGTGCCATAAACCAACGATTCAAATGTTTGGAAATTTCAGTGGAATGATAGGTCCTGAAAGCTCCCAGGACAGAACAAATCCACAGGGAAGAATTGAACCATCATGGGTTTCTCATGGAACACAAAATGCTCAGCCTTAGAAGCTGGTTCCAAAGTTCTAGAAGGGATCAGCATTCAGCCCAGAACTCCAGGCACAGTTGCTGCCAGTGTGCAAGGGAGTTTATCACCAAGACGATGGTGTTTGTACACATTCCTACTCTAAATGACATGGAGAATGGTGACTGAGGGTCCCTGGTTGACCGAACTTCCTAGGACAGTCATAGTACTAGATTCTTGTGTGTTACCTGCTGGCCTGGGTACAAAGAGGATTACAACTGGGAGGAGACCAGGTATGGAAGGGTGCGGTGCCTTTTTGCTTTTCATTACTTCCTATTCACTGCCACCTACTTCCCAATCTAGCACACTACAGCAAGTAGGGTTGTGATCCTTAGACAGATGTGCATTCAAATTACATCAATGACTTCCTGTGACTTTACATTACTTCTTAAAATAAAAGTGAGTCTGCATGCTGTTTTAAGCTAGAAGTCACTTGGGATCACTTTTGCAAAATCTAAATCATTTAAACCAATGAGGTCCAAGGTGGCAGAATAGTGATACTCTGCCTTGTCAAACTAGTGGATCCAAAAGGCTTCCAAGTCCAAGGCAACTCATGTTAAGAGCTTTGGGTGATCACTGATATCATACCTAAGAGGCCTATTTGTTAAATAAATAACAAGAGTCACTGTGCATTAACTTCTCATGCAGGACCTCTGTCCCCAAAGAGTTGCATCATGAGATTTAATAGTAAAATGTATTATCAAGAATCACTTCCTTTTAGTGTATTAAATGGAGGATATTATTATGTCCTATAAGTTATCGTTATGTCTAAGAGCTCCCAAAAGATGAAACATTCTTGGGTTCTTCTTGAAAGACAATTAAATTACTAAATGGATTGTTTCTCACTCTTTTTTTCCTTTCTTTTTCTTTCTTAGAATAAACAGGAGAAGGAGGATGAAGAGGGGAGAGTGAGTGGGAAGAATTACTATGTTCCTAGTTTTGGATTTATGATATACAGAAATAACAAAAAATCATAACAAAGTCTATTAATATTAAAAACATGAAGTAATATTTTTCTTTGTTTTTGATCTGTATTTCACAGTGAAGCTTAAGCGTCATTTACCCTTATATTAAAATGGAGTTTTGTAAAAAAAAAAAAAATCCTGCTCAACCGGTGTGCAAAACGCACACAAAACAAAAAATGTTGCCACTTTATCTGCATGAAAAAAGAAACACACTTCAGGTGAGTAGGTATCTAACTAAAGCACATAACAAAGTAACTTCAGTTCATATTTTTTCCAGAAGTTGCCTGGGTAGAAATTATTCTGAACGTCACTCAAATATTCTTCCAGTGCTTAGTACCATGCTCAAGTATTGCCGTCAACACAGAGGACACCCGCACAATGACATCAGCACAGCCGTGGTCACACTCGGGTACCTGCTCCATTAGGCCCTGCACAGTGAGCGCCTTGCCAGCAGCCGCGTCACTTTCTATTTGTAGGCTGGCTGCCTGGTGCTGACGTTTACTTAGCGCCCCCAAAGATAATGAATGAAATTGAAATCGTTTTACCTTGACGGAGTGAAGCCGTCCTCCCTCCTGAGGTTTGGCCCGTATTGCATATTTTTTTTCTAGGAGGCGCTCAAATAAGCCTCCAAAGTGCCCGCCACTGGACGCCATCTTGCCCGGAAGTAGGGTAGATCAAGGCATGCCAGGATTGGCTGGAGAATCGACAGCATCGGTCATCATTTCCTGAGAGCAGGGACTGAAGGGACGTGGTGCCGCCCCCTGGCAGCCCCGCAGAGAGGATGTGAGAGACTTGCTCCCGCCTCCCCACCACAGGGCACCTGGCGGGACGCAGGGCGGGGAGAGGGGGCGGGACCTCAGGGGGCGGGGCCGATCGATCTCCGTTGGAGTCAGACAACCGCTAGGGCGGCCATTTCCCAAGCGGCGGGGCCACACTGTGGTGTGAGGCTGCGATCGCCGCGCGGGGCGGGGGAGGCGGCCTGGCCATTCACCCACGCTTGAGACTGCGTCCTCCGCTTGCCGCGGCGCCTCGTGGCCCAGCTGCTGCGGGTGATGCGCCGGTCCCGGGAAACCTGGACGGCGGCCTGGGGTGGGATGTGGCGGAGTCCCTCCGGGGCCTTGTGTGCAGTTGGGCGCCGGGCCGTGCAGCGGCCAGGCCGCGGCTCCCAGGAGGGCAGGATGTTTCTCGGTGGTCTTTGCAGTCCATGCCAGGTCTGGGCCGGCCCTGTCTTTACTGTCCCATACCATACCTTCCCACTCTGATAAGGAAGAAATAAATACGGAGTGGATATTGCATTTGGTTGGCAGTTTAGAATCCTAAATCTATAGTCTTTAGAGCTCATGATATATGTTTCTAATCATGTTACTAAAATAATAAGTTTATATTTTACTTAACTATAATCTCGCTGTTGATAGGCTTTAAGACAGCCTTAAGATTTCACTGTTAGAAATTCTGCAGAAAATCTTCTGGTGTGATCTTTCAGTCATGAATTTGGAATACTATGCTGACTTATTTACTTATCCAAGATTGTGTAAATTTATGGGCAACCTATTACCATTTTGAATTCTGAGATGGTTGAATCAATTTGTATGCGGTCATAGGAATATGAGGGCATTGGTTTCATCTGTGTCATCACCAGCACTGACTGTTGGAAATGAAAATAAGTTTCTGAATGTTATGACAAATATGGATAAGAGAGATCTTCAATTCTGCAGAACTCATCTTGTATGTGTGGAGTACAATAATAGTTTTATATTTGTGTGGATTAAAAAAAAACAGGTTACAAACTTTTAAAACCTTTTTCCTTCTCATTTTTACATGAATCGAATCAAGCTCTGGAAGTAGCCTGCATTTGAGAGCTGGATGGAAGGCAGGCATTTTAGTGATCATGGTGAAAATGTGGCTGCAACTGACACAAGTTGGTCTAAACTGGGACTCCCAAATAGAGGCCCAGGTAAGCACACAAAGTGTAATGGGAATGAATTTCTTCTGATGTCACAATATAGCAAAGAAAGTGAAAAGTTCAGATTTTTTTTAATTGAAGTGAGATGATACCCAACTTATATATTGTTATACCCAGACAAGGATATTCAAGTGATTAAGTCATTATCTTGTAGTTTACCATACTTCTTGGTTTATTTGTGTTCTATTTTTTTTTTACACACTGCTTAGGTTTACTAATTCTGTTTTTGTGAAATTCTTCTTCCTTTATGAATTGCTAGGTTTTACCATTATTGAACTTTATTTTCTAGCTTTCCATGGTCTTGACTAAAAATGCCAATTCCATAATGGGTTATTTTCCTACTTTAGTCTTTCCTATTAATTTTTTAAAAGAGTTATTTTATTTATTTGAAAGGAGGTGCTATGGAGAGAATGACAGACACAGAGAGAAATTTTCCATCTGCTGGTCACTTCTCAGATGGCTGCAACCAGAGCCAGGAGCTTCTTCTGGGTCCCCAATCTGTGCAGGAACCTAAGGATTTGTGCCAAATCTGCTGCTTTCCCAGGCACATTAGCAGAGACCTGGATTGGAAGTGGAGCAGTGAGGACTCCAACTAGTGCACATATGTGATGCTGGCATTACAGGCGGTGGCTTTACCTGGTATGCCACAATACTGGTTCCTTGCCTAGGAATTTAATGGGCATGATTGCAAGCCCCAAAGCTCAGGAATTGTGTCTGTTTTTAATTCTTTTTTGCCAATTGAATCCTTTAAACACATTTTAAACTATAGGAGTAACATGCATTTGTTATATTTTACACTTGAAAGCAAAAACTGGGATTTTCCCCTAACCCCATTCCCAGTCTTGGTGTGAATTTTTCCTGTTGTTTGGGGGTCTCACTAGACCCATTGGATTTTAAGAAGAGATCAGAAAGGATGTTCTCAATGGTTTTCCCTACTAAATATATCCAAGAAGCCAGCGCCGTGGCTCACTAGGCTAATCCTCCACCTTGCGGCGCTGGCACACCGGGTTTTAGTCCCAGTCGGGGCGCCGGATTCTGTCCCGGTTGCCCCTCTTCCAGGCCAGCTCTCTGCTGTGGCCAGGGAGTGCAGAGGAGGATGGCCCAAGTGATTGGGCCCTGCACCCCCTGGGAGACCAGGATAAGTACCTGGCTCCTGCCATCGGATCAGCACGGTGCCAGCTGCGGTGGCCATTGGAGGGTGAACCAATGGCAAAAGGAAGACCTTTCTCTCTGTCTCTCTCTCTCACTGTCCACTCTGCTTGTCAAAAAAAAAATATCGAAGTTTGCATCGAACATCTTTGTATATAAGATCCTCTTTTGTGGCAATGCCACTGGGATATCATTTCCCAAAGAGTCACGGTTAGGAACAGGAAGTGGACTGGCTAACCAAGGAGTCCTTGACTTCTTGCTGGGCAGAATCTTTGTGCTTTGTGCTTCCTCAGATTCATCCCATTCACATATGGGACAAAGGAGACAGCAAGCAGAAGTTGTGCTGCTCCAAGGCAGTTAGGAAGGGCTGATTGCCTGGGGCATGGCTTTGGTTTTTAATCCTTAATCCCAAAAGGGCCTACAGAAGGGAGAGGATGAGATGGTGGGCCCCAGATTGTTGAGACACATGCATGTTTCATGTATCTTTAGATTACAATGGGGGTGCTTATTATCTAAATTATTGATTCTGATCTCAGCTCAATGTGTTCACTTTCCTGGAAGCAGCATGGTTTAAAAACTAACCGTTGGTGAACTTACAGAGGTAATATGTATTTGTGAGTTAGATCAAGCATGACTTTATAACTTTATCATTTTGTCTTGCATGCTCATACTTATTTTTTGAAAAAAAAAATTATTTATTTTTATGAAAGGCGGCAATACTGAGATAGAAGAGATGTATTTCCCTTATTATTTAGTTGATTGTGAAATAATTTTTCCCAGAATGCTAAGTATGTCAAGGGTAGCTAATAACAGATACATAATAAATATTGTCACACGAAAGACTACACATAAGATTATATAAGCACCGATTTTCTGAAGATACAGAAGTCTTTTCAAAATAGCTTCAGATTTTAAACTTTTGGAGCATTTCTCAAGCTTTGCTCCTATGTAGTGTCCTGTCAACAAATTGAGGTGAAGCTGCTCCTGGCAGAGGACTGGAAATTACTGGCCAATGAAACAAACTTCTTCTAGATACCAGTGTTTTCAGATGTTTCTTCTCTGAGTTTTGTTATATATTCTGAGTTGGTTTGAGTTATGAGAATAGTGAACAAACATGAGGAACACAGGTAAAAAATGAACTGGAATTGAAATTCATGATAAATAAGTAGATTCTGGCTGCTTTTGCCATACAAACAAAAAACCCTGGGTCTCTATGTTAGAGGATGGATATGTTAATTTGCTTGAATATATTAATTTTAACTATGTGTATCCTATGACATCATGTTATATCCCTTGAATGTACATAATAAACCCACAAAGGGAAGGGGCAGAATGTAAAGTGAGCTATGTGTTTGTTTATTATAGATGCTACACATTGCTTTCCTTAAACAGCATCTTCTGGAACAAATTCAGAAAGTTTTCCCAAAAGCCATTTTTCCTGTTTCAGTCTGTCCACAAAAGTATATATTTATCCAAATTGCCAGGTACTGTTGTAAGATTTACCTTCATACACTCCAGCATAGCACTGAGTCCAGAGCCTAGACGAACATGCAGTTAGACCTGTGTATTCTACACAGCTGCACTGATGCCAGCAGCCTCTTACAGAAGGCTCAACACTGATATCAGACTCCTGATTCAGCCAAGCACATGTTTAGCCAAAAAGAATACACTTTCAAAAGCAGATGATATACATGGGGGAATTTCACAGTTTTGGAAGAGAACACAGGGAATGAGAGAAGGATTTCAACCCAAGCAATTTCAGTTATATACTGTGGGAGTTGCTGAGTCTTATGAAACAGACTGTGAGATTTCAGTGGACTGTGAGAGCATCACTGTGACCTATGGAAAGCTAACTAAGCTACTTTCTCCTGAGCAGTGGCAAAATAAACCCAAGCAAAATGTCCTTTCACCTGAAAAAGAGAAGCCAATGTGAGAGCCACCAGATCAAAACCACATTGCCTCAGATTACAGTCAAGGAGTTGGGCAGGCTCGTGTGCTGAATGTTATCTGGAATGGTCTTGAGGATTTGAACAATGCTCTAAAATTACACCAAAGTTGTAGAAGCTTGGGGCCAACACTGTAGCATAGTGGGTAAAGCCGCTGCCTGCAAGGCCGGCACCCCATATGGGCGCCAGTTTGTCTCAGCTGCTCCACTTCAGATCCAGCTCTCTGCTATGGCTTGGAAAGGCAGCAGAAGTTGGCTCAAGTCCTTGTGCCCCTGCACACATGTGGGAGACCTAGAAGAAGCTCCTGGCTCCTGGCTTCAGATTGGCTCAGCTCCAGCCATTGTGGTCTATTGGAAGTGAACCAGTGGATAGAAGACCTCTCTCTCTCCTTCTATCTCTCCTTCTCTCTGTGTAATTCTGATGTTCAAATAAATAAATCTTAAAAAAATGTAGAAGCTCTCCAATTTGGTGGATTTAGATTAGTATACATTTTAAGATTTGGGGGAAAGTTTATATAATATTCATGAATTAGAATAACATTTTTAAAAAAGGTTTTATTTATTTGACAGGTAGAGCTATAGACAGTGAGAGGAAGAGACAGAGAGAATGGTCTTCCTTCTGTTGGTTCACTCCCCAGATGGCCACAATGGCTGAGGTGCACCAATCCAAAGCCAGGAGACAGGTGCTTCCTCCTAGTCTCTCATACAGGTGCAGAAGCCCAAGGCCTTGGACTATCTTCTAATGATTTTCCAGGCCATAGCAGAGAGCTGGATTGGAAGAGGGGCACCCAGGAATAGAACCAGGGCCCATACGGGATGCCGGTGCTGCAGGTGGAGGATTAACATACTGTGCCATGGAGCTGGCCCCCTAGCATACATTTTTTATAACTTTTATTTAATGAATATAAATTTCCAAAGTACAGCTTATGGATTACAATGGCTTCCACCCATAACTTCCCTCCCACCCGCAACCCTCCCCTCTCCCAATCCCTCTCCCCTTCCATTTACATCAAGATTCATTTTCGATTCTCTTTATATACAGAAGATCAGTTTAGCATACATTAAGTAAAGATTTCAACAGTTTGCTCCCACACAGAAACATAAAGTGAAAAATAATAGATGATTTTTTAAATGATGATGAAATCAGATCAGACCTATTGTCATGTTTAATCCCAGTGAGAGTCAAGTTGGGAATTGATAATTTCTTCTTTTTTTTTTTTTTACAGAAGATCTGTTTAGTATACATTAAGTAAAGATTTCAACAGTTTGCACCCCCATAGAAACACAAAGTGAAAAATACTGTTTGAGTACTCGTTATAGCATTAAATCTCAATGTACAGCATATTAAGGACAGAGATCCTACATGAGGAGTAAGTGCACAGTGACTCCTGTTGTTGACTTTGCAAATTGACACTCCTGTTTATGGCACCAATAATCTCCCTATGCTCCAGTCATGAGTTTCCAAGGCTATGGAAGCCCCTTGAGTTCTCCAACTCTTATCTTGTTTACACAAGGTCATAGTCAAAGTGGAGGTTCTCTCCTCCCTTCAGAGAAAGGTACCTCCTTCTTTGAAGACCTGTTCTTTCCACTGGGATCTCACTCACAGAGATCTTTCATTTAGGTCCTCTTTTTTTTGCCAGAGTATCTTGGCTTTCCATGCCTGAAATACTCTCATGAGCTTTTCAGCCAGACCGGAATGCCTTTAGGGCTGATTCTGAGGCCAGAGTGCTGTTTAGGACATCTGCCATTCTATGAGTCTGCTGTGTATCTTGCTTCCCATGTTGGATCGCTCTCCCCTTTATTTATTCTATCGGTTAGTATTACCAGGCACTAGACTTGTTTATGTGCTCCCTTTGACTCTTAGTCCTTTCATTATGATCAACTGTGAACTGAAATTGATCACTTGGACTAGTGAGATGGCATTGGTACATGCCACCTTGATGGGATTGAATTGGAATCCCCTGGTATATTTCTAACTCTACCATTTGGGGCAAGTCAGCCTGAGCATGTCCCAAATTGTACATCTCTTCCCTCTCTTATTCCCACTCTTATGTTTAACAGGGATCACATTTCAGTTAAATTTTAACACTTGAGAATAACTATGTATTAATTGCAGAATTAAACCAGTTGTATTAAGTAGAACAGACAAAAAAATTACTAAGAGGGATAATGTATTAAGTTGTTCATTAACAGTCAGGGCTATGCTGATCAAGTCACCGTTTCTCATAGTGTCCATTTCACTTCAACAAGTTTCCTTTTTGGTGTTCAGTCAGTTGTCACCAATCAGGGAGAACATATGGTATTTGTCCCTTTGGGACTGGCTTACTTCACTCAGCATGATGTGTTCCAGATTCCTCCATTTTGTTGCAAATGACTGGATTTCGTTGTTTCTTACTGCAGTATAGTATTCTAAAGAGTACATATCCCATAATTTCTTTATCCAGTCTACAATTGATGGGCATTTAGGTTGGTTCCAGGTCTTGGCTATTGTGAATTGTGCTGTAATAAACATTAGGGTGCAGACCGCTTTTTTGTTTGCCAATTTAAATTCCTTTGGGTAAATTCCAAGGAGTGGGATGGCTGGGTCGAACGGTAGGGTTATATTCAGGTTTCTGAGGAATCTCCAGACTGACTTCCATAGTGGCTTGACCAGTTTGCATTCCCACCAACAGTGGGTTAGTGTCCCTTTTTCCCCACATTTCGCCAGCATCTGTTGTTGGTAGATTTGTGCATGTGAGCCATTCTAACCGGGGTGAGGTGAAACCTCATTGTGGTTTTGATTTGCATTTCCCTGATTGCTAGTGACCTTGAACGTTTTTTCATGTGCCTGTTGGCCATTTGGATTTCCTCTTTTGAAAAATATCTATTGAGGTCCTTGGCCCATCTCTTAAGTGGGTTGTTTGTTTTGTTTTTGTGGAGTTTCTTGATCTCTTTGTAGATTCTGGTTATTAACCCTTTATCTGTTGCATAGTTTGCAAATATTTTTTCCCATTCTGTCGGTTGTCTCCTCACTCTCCTGTTTCTTTTGCAGTACAGAAACTTCTCAATTTGATGCAATCCCAATAGTTGATTTTGGCTTTGACTGCCTGTGCCTCCCGGGTCTTTTCCAGAAATTCTTTGCCTGTGCCAATATCTTGAAGGGTTTCTCCAATGTTCTCTAATAACTTGATGGTGTTGGGTCATAGATTTAGGTCTTTAATCCACGTTGAGTGGATTTTTGTGTAAAGTGTAAGGTAGGGGTCTTGCTTCATGATTCATCACGTGGAAATCCAGTTTTCCCAGCACCATTTATTGAATAGACTGTCCTTGCTCCAGGAATTGGTTTTAGATCCTTGATCAAATATAAGTTGGCTGTAGATGTTTGGCTTGATTTCTGGTGTTTCAATTCTGTTCCATTGGTCTATCCATCTGTGTCTGTACCAGTACCATGCTGTTTTGATAACAACTGCCCTGTAGTATGTCCTGAAAGCTGGTATTGTGATGCCTCCGGCTTTGTTTTTGTTGTACAAGATTGCTTTAGCTATTCGAGATCTCTTGTGCCTCCATATGAATTTTAGCATCATTTTTCTACATCTGCGAAGAATGTCTTTGGTATCTTGATTGGTATCGCATTGAATCTATAAATTGCTTTTGGGAGACTGGACATTTTGATGATGTTGATTCTTCCAATCCATGAGCATGGCAGATTTTTCCATTTTTTGGTATACTCTTCTATTTCTTTCTTTAAGATTTTGTAATTCTCATCGTAGAGATCTTTAACGTCCTTGGTTAAGTTTATTCCAAGGTATTTGTTTGTTTTTGTAGCTATTGTGAATGGGAATGATCTTAGCAGTTCTTTCTCAGCCATGGCATTGCTTGTATATACAAAGGCTGTTGATTTTTGTGCATTGATTTTATATCCTGCCACTTTGCCAAACTCCCCTATGAGTTCGAATAATCTCTTAGTAGAGTTCTTTGGATCCCCTAAGTAAAGAATAATATCTTCTGCAATGAGGGATAGTTTGACTTCTTCCTTCTCCATTTCTATTCCTTTAATTTCTTTTTCTTGTCTTATGGCTCTGGCTAAAACTTCCAGAACTATGTTAAATATCAGTGGTGAGAGTGGGCATCCCTGTCTGGTACCAGATCTCAGTGGAAATGCTTCCAACTTTTCCCCATTCAATAGGATGCTGGCCGTGGGTTTTTCATAAATTGCTTTGATTATATTGAGGAATGTTCCTTCTATACCCAATTTGCTTAGAGTTTTCATCATGAAAGGGTGTTGAATTTTACCGAATGCTTTCTCTGCATCTATTGAGATAATCATATGGTTTTTCTTCTGCAGTCTGTTAATGTGGTGAATCACATTGATTGATTTGTGAATGTTGAACCATCCCTGCATACCAGGGATAAATCCCACTTGGTCTGGGTGGATGATTTTCCTGATGTGTTGTTGTATTCTGTTGGCCAGAATTTTATTGAGGATTTTTGCATCTATGTTCATCAGGGATATTGGTCTATAATTTTCTTTCAGTGCTGCATCTTTCTCTGGCTTAGGGATTAAGGTGATGCTGGCTTCATGGAAAGAATTTGGGAGAATTCCATCTTTTTCGATTGTTCTGAATAGTTTGAGAAGAAATGGAATTAGTTCTTCAAATGTCTGGTAGAATTCAGCAGTGAATCTATCTGGTCCTGGGCTTTTCTTTCTTGGGAAGGCCTTTATTACTGTTTCAATTTCTGTCTCAGTTATGGGTCTATTTAGATTTTCTATGTCTTCATGGTTCAATTTAGGTAGATTGCATGTGTCCAGGAATCTATCCATTTCTGATAGATTTTCCTGTTTGCTGACATACAAGTCCTTGTAGTAATTTCTGATGATTCTTTATATTTCTGTGGTGTCTGTTTTTATGTTTCCTTTTTCATCTCTGATTTGATTGATTTTGGTCTTTTCTTTTTTTAGTTAGTTGGACCAATGGGGTGTCAATTTTGTTTATTTTTTCAAAGAACCAGTTCCTCGTTTGGCTGATTTTTTGTAATGTTTTTTGGGATTCAATCCTGTTAATTTCTTCTCTGATTTTAATTATTTCTCTTCTCCTACTAGATTTGGGTCTGGTTTGCTGCAGTTTTTCTAGGTCCTTGAGATGCGCTGAAAGCTCATCTCTTTGGTGCCTTTCCAATTTCTTGATATTGGCACCTATTGCTATAAACTTGCCTCTCAATACTGCTTTTGCTGTATCCCATAAGTTTTGATATGTTGTGTTGTTATCCTCATTTACTTCCAGAAAGTTTCTGATTTCTCTTTTGATTTCTTGAATGACCCAGTGTTCATTCAGGAGCATGTTGTTCAGTCTCCATGTGTTTGCATACTTTCTGGGGTTTCCTGAGTTGCTAATTTCCAGCTTCATTCCGCTGTGGTCTGAGAAGCTGCATGGTATGATTCTAATTCTTTTAAATTTGCTGAGACTTGCTTTATGACCTAGTATGTGATCAATCCTAGAGAAGGTTCCATGCACTGATGAGAAGAATGTAAAGTCTTTAGCTGTAGGATTGAAAGTTCTGTAGATATCTGTTAGATCCATTTGGGCAATAGTGTCAATTAAATCTTCTGTTTCCTTGTTGATCTTCTGTCCAGATGATCTATTTCTGAGAGTAGAGTATTGAAGTCCCCCAGTACTATTGTATTGGAATCTAAGTCTCCCTTTAAATCCGTTGACATATCTTTTAAATAGACCAGTACCCTGTAATTAGGTGCATATACATTTATAATAGTTACATCTTCCTGTTGAATTGAACCCTTAATCATTATATAGTGCCCCTCTTTGTCTCTGTTAACAGTTTTTGTATTAAAGTTTATTTTGTCTGATATTAATATGGCTACACCTGCTTTTTTTTTGTTTTTTTTTTTGTTGGCATGGAATATCTTTTTCCAACCTTTCACATTCAGTCTGCTTACATCTTTGTTAGAGAGATGTGTTTCTTGTAGGCAACAAATAGTTGGGTTTTGTTCCTTAAGCCAATCAGCCAATCAGTGTCTTTTAACTGAAGAGTTAAGTCCAATAACGTTTAATGTGACTATTGATAATAGTGACTTTGCCCTGCCATATCCCGGAGATATTTTCTAGTATATGCTTTGAGCTTCCCATGCTCTTTTACTGGTAGGTGTTCTTCCTTTACCTTCTTTCATATTGATGGCCGTGTTTCTGTGTTTCTGAGTGTAGCACATCTTTAAGTATCTTTTGCAGGGCCGGACGAGTGGCGGCAAAGTCTTTCAATTTCTGTTTGCTATGAAAGGTCTTTATTTCACCTTCATTCACAAATGAGAGCTTGGCAGGATATAATATTCTGGGCTGGCAATTTTTCTCTCTTAGCACCTGTGCTATGTCTCGCCATTCCCTCCTAGCCTGTAGTGTTTCTGATGAGAAGTCTGCTGTGAGTCTGATTGGAGATCCTCTGAGAGTAATCTGACATTTCTCTCTTGCACATTTTAGGATTTTTTCTTTATGCTTCACTGTGGTGAGTTTAATTACAACATGTCATGGTGAGGATCTCTTTTGATCAGGTTTACTGGGGGTTCTATGAGCTTCCTGTACTAGGATGTCTCTGTCCTTCTCCAGACCCGGAAAGTTCTCTGCTAGTATCTCACTAAAAAGGCCTTCTAATCCTTTCTCTCTCTCCATGCCTTCAGGAACTCCTAGAACTCGAATGTTGGTTTTTTTTTTAATAGTATCCTGTAGATTCCCAACAATATTTTTTAGATTTCTAATTTCCTCTTCTTTTCTTTGGTTTGAGTTTCCTGTTCTCTGTCTTCTAAGTCCGATATTCTCTCTTCTGTTTCACTGACTCTGTTTTTTAGACTTTCTAATGTGTTTGTCATTTGATCTATTGAGCTCTTCATTTCATTTTGATTTCTCTTCACTATCACACTTTCCTGTTCTACTAGTTTCTGCATTTCATTTTGATTCTTCCTTAAAATTTCATTTTCACGAGAGAGATTTTCAATCCTGTCCAATAAGGATTTCTGTAGTTCAAGGATTTGCTTTTGAAAACTTCTAAATGTTCTTATCATAAATTTTTTGAAATCCATATCTTGCATTTCTTCTATCTCATCATCTTCATAATCTTGGCTTGGGTGTTTTGTTTATTTGGAGGCGTCAGTGTCATCGTTGATCTTGTTCCCTCGATTTCTGTGTTTGTTTCTTGGCATAGTTAATTCTTCTTTCGTCACTGTGTGTTTTTTTAAATTTAATTTTATTTTATACTATGTCCGTGTTAAGTGGACTGCCTGCTGTTGGAGGAGCCTTGGAGGCTTGAGATGGGTGTGGCCTGAGAGCTCTGCTTGGTTCTTCTGGGTTACAGGTGTTCAAAGGTGACACCCTCAGGTTATGCATGGTAAATCTCTCTCTTTTTATTTACTTATTTATTTATTTATTTATTTATTTTTTATTCAGGAGGTAAGTAATACTGCACGGCTGAGCAGAATTGATGGTATTTAGCTTCTGATCTCTGGCTTCTACCCAAAGAGTCTGTGCCGGTTCAGTTTCTGCTGCGGACTCCCACTGGGTTGCCTAGGCTACTGAATTGTAGCCTTAGCTCTCCCCTTTTGTTATGTATATCCCGAGTGGGGCCTGCTCTTTGTCTCTTGCTCACCTTTGCAAGTTTGGCAGAGAGAGAGAAACTTGTTAGTACCAGTACCCCCCCACCTTTTTTTTTCTTCTTTTTTTTTCCTTCTCTCCTGTAGTCAGTCTGGTGAACTTTCCCACCTCAAAGCCCACTTCCCTCTAGATTCTGTCCGCCATTTCCCCGCCAATGTCTCCGGTTACTGAGCTCACCTCCCCTTCCAGCACCGAGGTGTGGACTCGGAGCCCTGGGCATCCCTGCTCTCCCTGCTGGTGTCTATGTGACATCCACTTCCCTTCCCACACTGGCGCACAGACCCTGTGGCTCCCACAGCTCAGCTTCCACGTGGTGGGTGACCTTTCTCTCCCAGTAGGTCCTCCGAGTCACAGCCACTAGATCCGGAAGAGTTTCCTCTGCAATTTTTTCCTGATCCTTTTTATGAGGCTACTGTAACTCCACTTTTATTAAACTCACCATTGGTTTTCAACTTTCACAAATGTAAACTCCTCAAAGATAATACCTAACATTTAATTTGAATGTAATTATACCATATGGATGGTATAAATTTTTAAATGAAGCTTTGAACATATTTATATTTTTCTTTCTTTTTAAATTTCTGATTCCAGATGACCTGATAAAGAGAATAAATATAGATATGCATACAGTAGTCAGAATAACTACAGTGGAAATTACCCTAAAGTTCCAAAGTCTCTAAATTACAACCTAGAGAAGACTTGGTGAGTTATAATATATTTGTTATATCAAATTTTTTATGTGTGTTATGAAATTTCCAATTTTGTAACTGATAAGAATGTTGAGTTCATATTTGCCAGCACAAGTAAGTTTCTTCTTTTTTTATTGTGTTAAATAACAAAATATGCCATTTTAACCACTTTTAAGTGTACAATTCAGTGGCATAATTGCACAGTTTGGAAATATTTTCTCCCATTCAGTTGGTTGCCTCTTCTCTGTTTTGAATGTTTATTTTGAAGTGCAGAATCTTCTCAGCTCTGTGTAATCCCATTTGTCAATGGGATTTGTTTACCTGTGCCTCAGGTTATTTTCCTAGCAGTCCTTGCCCATGCCAATGTCTTGCACACTTTCCCCAATGTGCTGTAGTAATTTGATAGTATCATGTCTTGGATTTAGGTCCTTGATTCATGTATTTTAGCATTTGCTGGTGTTACAGTGCCCATTGTGTAGACGGACTTCTAAAAATTTTTATCTTTTAAAATTTTTCTCCACAAAGAAATCTCTTGTATGAGGAATACAGACTTCATGCATTCCATAAGTGCAGCTTTAGGAATAGAGTGATTCTTCCTACCATACCTGCCCTTCTATGCACTCTCCCACCCCTTATCTTCCTCCCTCTCCAATTTCCAGTCACATTCTCCACACTCTATATATTTTGGTTACTATACCTTTATGAGTTGAATAGTTTACAAATAATTGCTCACATTTTCTTGGATGCCTCTTCACTTTCCTGAGTGTTTCATTTGCTTCACAGAAGCTTCTCAATTGGATGGAATCCCATTTGTGAATTTTGGTTTTGATTTCTTGTACCTCTGGGGTCTTGTCCAAGAAGTCTTTGTATATGCCAATGTCTTGCAGGGTTTCCCCAATGTTCTCTTATAGTTTGATGGTATCGGGTTGTAGATTTATGTGTTTAATCGATTTTGAGTGGATGTTTGTGTAAGTTATAAGTTATAGTTTGTGTAAGTTATAAGTTATAGTTTCTTGCTTCATGCTTCTGAATGTGGAAATGCAGTTTTCCCAGCACCATTTGTTGAAGAAACTGTCTTTCTCTAGGGATTGACCTTAGCTCCTTTTTCAAATACAAGTTTGTTGTAAATGTTTGGATTGGATTGATTTCTCTTCTATTCCATTTGTCTATCCATCTGTTTTTGTACCAGTATCCAGCTGTATTGATTAAAACTGCCCTGTAGTATGTCTTGGAATCTGGTATTGCAATGCCTCTGGCATTGTTTTGTTGTATAAGATTGCTTTAGCTATTTGGGATCTCCTGTGTTTCCATATGAATTTCAGCATCATTTTTTCTATATCTGAGAAGAATGTCCTTGGTATTTTTATTTGTACCTTATTTAATCTGTAAAGTGCTTTTGGACATATAGACATTTGGATGATATTGATTCTTCCAATCCATGAACATGGAAGATTTTACCATTTTTTTGTGTCTTCTTCTATTTCTTTCTTTAATGTTTTTTTATTCTCATCAGAGAGTTTTTTTTATTTAATAAATGTGAATTTACAAAGTACAACTTTTATATTGTTGTGGCTCCCCCCCCCCAACCTCCCTCCCTCCTGTGGCCCTCCCCTCTCCCACTCCCTCTCCCATCCTACTGTTCATTGAGTTTCATTTTCAATTGCCTTCATATACTGAAGATCAACTTAGTATATACGAAGCAAGGATTTCAACAGGCTGCACTCACACAACTGCACAAGGTATAGGGTATTGTTCGACTAGTAGTGTTGTTTTTAAGTTTCATAGTAAAACACATTAAGGACAGAGATCCTACGTGGGGAGCATGTACCCAGTGACTCCTGTTGTTGATTTAACAACTGGCACTCTTATTTATGACATCAGCAATCACCCAAAACTCTTGCTATGAGCTGTCTAGGCTATGGAAGCCCCTTGAGTTCACCGACTCTGAACTTGTTTAGTCAAGGCCATATCACAGTGGAGGTTCCTTTCTCCCTTCAGAAAAAGGTGCCTCCAGAGAGAGTTTTGACATCCTTGATTAAGTTTATTCTGGCCGGCACCGCAGCTCACTAGGCTAATCCTCTGCCCCTTGCAGTGCCGGCATGCTGGGTTCTAGTTCCTGTCAGGGTGCTGGATTCTGTCCCGGTTGCCCCTCTTCCAGGCCAGCTCTCTGCTGTGGCCAGGGAGTGCAGTGGAGGATGGCCCAAGTGCTTGGGCCCTGCACCCCATGGGAGACCAGGATAAGTACCTGGCTCTTGCCATCGGATCAGCGCAGTGGGCTGGCCGCAGCACACCAGCAGTGGCGGTCACTGGAGGGTGAACCAATGGCAAAAAGGATGACCTTTCTCTCTCTCTCTCACTGTCCACTCTGCCTGTCAAAAAATAAAAAAAAGTTTATTCTAAGGTATATGATTTTTTGTAGTTACTGTGAATGAGATTGATCTTAGACGTTCTTTCTCAGCCATGGCATTGACTGTGTATACAAAGGCTCTTGATTTTTGTGGATTGATTTTATATCCTGCTACATTACCAAACTCTGCTATGAGTTCCAGTAGTCTCTTAGTGGAGTCTCTTGGATCCCCTATACATAGAATCATGTCATCTGCAAATAGGGAGTGTTTGACACCCTCCTTCCCAATTTGTATACCTTGATTTCTTTTTCTTCTCTAATGGCTCTGGCTAAATCTTCTAAGGCTATATTGAATATCAGTTGTGATATTGGGCATCCTTGCCTGGTTCCAGATCAGTAGGAATGCTTCCAACTTTTCCCCATTCAATAGGATGCTGGCTGTGGGTTTGTCATTTTGTCTTGATCATGTTGAAGAATGTTCCTTCTATACTCAATTTATTTGAGTTTTCATCATAAAATCATGTTGTATTTATCAAATGCTTAGATTTCATCATGAAAGGGTGTTATATTTTATGATATGTTTTCCTCTTTATGATATAATCATATTGTTTTTGTTCTTTAGTTTGTTAATGTGATGTATCACATTGATTGATTTGCAAATGTTGAACCATACCTGCATACCAGGAGTCAATGCCACTTAGTCCAGTGAATGATCTTTCTGATGTGTTGTTGGGTGCAATTCACTAGGATTTTGTTGAGGATTATTGCATCTATGTTCATCAAGGAAAAGGGTCAGTAATTTTCTTTCTCAATTGCATCTTTTTCAGATTTAGGAATTATGGTGATGCTGGCTTCATTGAAAGAATTTGGAAAGATTCCCTCTCTTTCAGTTGTTTTGAATAGCTCAAGAAGAATTGGAGTTAGTTCTTCTTGAAATCTTTGGTAGAATTCAGCATTGAAGCCATTCAGTCCTGAAGCCATTTGTTTTTTCTTTATTGGGAGGGTCTGTAGTATTGATTCAATTTCTGTCCTGTTTATCGGTCTGTTTAGGTTTTCTCTGTCTTCATGGCTCAATTTAAGTAAGTTGTATGTGTCCAGGAATCTATCCATTTCTACTAGGATTCCTGGCTTGTTGGCATGCAGCTCTTTGTAGTAATTTCTGATGATGATTTTTATTTCTGTGGTGTCTGTTGTTACATTTCATTTTTCACCTCTAATTTTATTAATTTTGGTCTTCTTTCTTTTGGTTATTTGGGACAATGGTTTGTCAATTTTGTGTATTGTTTTCAAAAAACCAGCTCTTAATTTTGCTGATCTTTTTTTTTTGGTTTTAATTTTGTTGATTTCTTTTCTAATTTTAATTATGTCTTTTCTCCTATTAGTTTTGGGTGTTTTTTGTTTTTTTCTAGATTCTTGAGATGCATTGCTACCTCATTTATTTGGTACCTTTCCAATTTCTTGATGTAGGAACCTATTGCTATAAACTTTCCTCTTAATACTGCTTTTGCTATATCCCATAAGTTTTGATGTGTTGTATTGTCACCTTCATTTGTTCCCAGAATTTTTTAATTTCTCTTTTGACTTTGTCTATGTCACACTGTTCATTCAGGAGCATGTGCTTGTGTATGTTCTAGAGATTCCTGAGTTGCTGATTTCCAGTTTTTTTCCATTGTGATCCAAGAGGATGCATGGTATGATTTTGATTTTTTCTATATTGATGAGACTTGCTTTATGGCCTAACATGTGGTCAATCCTAGAGAAAGCTCCATGCACTGATAAGAATGTGTATTCTGCAACTGTAGGATGAAAAGTGCTGTAGATATCTGTTAGGTCCATTTGGTCTGTAGTGTCAATTAAGTCTGTTGCTTCCTTGCTGACTTTTGTCTGTTTGATGTGTTCTTTACTGAAAGTGGGGTATTGAATTCCCCCGTTGCTATTGTATTTGAATCTATGCCTCCCTTTAGGTTCCTTTACATTTCTTTTAAATAGCCAAGTGCATTGTTATTTGTTACATTCATAATAGTCACAGCTTCCTGTTAAATTTATCCCTTAATCATTACATAGTGCCCCTCTTTGTTTCCTCCAACAGTTTTTGTGTTAAAGTCTACTTTATCTGATCTTAGAATGGTCACACCAGCTCTTTTTAGCTTTATGTTAGCATGGAATCTTTTTCCATCCATTCACTTTTACTCTGCATTCATCTTTGTTGGTGAGATGTGTTTCTTGCAGGCAGCAAATTGAAGGGTTTTGTTTTTTAATCCATTCACCCAGTCTGTGTCTTTAACTGGAGAGTTGAGGCCATTACATTAAAGGTGACTCTCTATAAGTAATGACTTTGCCCTGCCATTTTTCCATAAATATTCTTTTTTTTTTTTACTTTGGATTTCCTTTTCTGCTTTTACTGGGAGATCTTCTTCCTTTACCTTCTTTTTTAGTGATGACCATGTTTCTGTTTTTCTGTGTGCAGATCATCGTAAACATCTTTTGCAAGGCTGGATGGGTCCTGACAAATTCTTTCAAGTTCTGTTTGTTATGGAAAGTCTTTATTTCACCTTCATTCATAAATGAGAGCTTTGCAGGGTACAGTATTCTGTTCTTTTTTTCTTAAGCCTTAGACTATATCTCCATTCTCTCCTAGCCTATAGTTTCTGGTGAGAAGTCAACTGCGAGTGCTTCCTGTACTTGGATGTCTGTTTCTTTCTCCAAATTAGGGAAGATTTCTCATATTATTTTACTAAAAAGGCCTTCTAATCCTTTTTTTCTTTCCATATCGCCAGGAACTCCTATAACCTATATACCAGGTCACTTGATAGTATCCTGTAGATTCCCAACAGTGTTTTTTAGTTTTCTAATTTCTTCTTGTTGTTTTTTATCTGGCTGTCTAATTTCATGCAATTTGTCTTCTAAGTTGGATATTCTTTCTTCTGCTTTACAGATTCTGTTGTTAAGGCTTTCCACTGCATTTTTAATTTGTTCTATTGAATTCTTAATTTCAAAAATTTCATTTTGGTTTCTCTTCAAGATCTCAGTTTCGTGGGAGTTATTTTCTTTCATGTATGGATTTCTTTAGTTCATGCATTTGCTTCTGATTACTTCTAAGTAATCCTACTTTCAATTTTTTGAATTCCATTTCTGTCATTTCTTCAATTTCTTCATCTTCACAATCTAGTATTGAAGTATTCTTTTGGGGGCATCATGTTGTGTGTCTTATTCTTGTCTCTTGAATTGGTGCATTTATTATTTGGCATTTGTGCAGATACTTGTTGGTTTCTTCTTTTATTTTCTTTTTTTGCTGTGGCAGATTTTATCTTTGGACTATGTCTGCATATTGGAGAGTGTTTGCTTTCAGTGATTATCTAGAGGCATGTGGTGGATGTGGCCAGGGAGCTCTGTTCACTGTTCCAGATGGAAGGGAGTGTTAAGCTGGCACACAGGTTGGGTGTGGTAAATCTCTCTCTCTCTCTCTGTTTTTTTAATCAGAGGGAAGGTTTCTTCTGCTCTGTTCATATAGACTCAGCTCACTTCCTCTGAAGCACACCAGTGCCTGGGCATTAGTCCCAGTGGGTATAATATTCATCCACATTCTACAAGGCCCACACAAAGGATCTATGCAATCCTCAGTGTAGCAGATTCCCCAGCAATGTCCCTCACCAGGGAACCAGGGACCCCTGAGTATGTGGAGTCCCCCACAGTGATTACCCAAAGACTCAGCCACACCCTGAGCCTTCCCATGCAACCTCAGTGTTTTCCCAGTCCTGTAGCCTCAGTGTTTTCACAGTCCCAGCACACAAGGCTCCCACAGTAATGAGCACCCTGCCCCCTGTCACTTTTCCCTGCCAGACTCAGGAGTTTCCACTTGGCTGGTTCCTGTGCATGGACATGAACTGGTGCAGCTTTTATGTACATCCAAAATGGCTCCTGCTCTCTATCAGCTTGTTTCAGGATGCCACGGCAGGGTGATCGGGGAAAGAGAAACATGAGCTATTTTTTTTCTCCTCTGTTTGGCAGGTACACTATTGCCTACAGGGCTCCAAGCCCTATTCCCTGCAGGCTTTTCCAGCAGTTTCATCACCCATGGTTTAGGCTGTTTCAGTCTAATATCACCTTACTCTCCAAAGCTGGTGCAGGGGCTCTCAGCTTCTAGGATCCTGAATTGTACATGTCCACACCTTCCTTGTAGATTTACTGTGTCCCTTTAATTTCTGTGGACTTCCCTCTGCCATTTTCTCCCTACCTCTTCTCTGAGACTGTACTCTCTCCCTTTTTAAAACTATCTTATCCTAGACTAGATAATTGAGCTCCCTCCCTACTCTGCCATCTTAATCCAATCAGTGAATGTGATTGATCTTTGAAGCTTTTACTCAGCCATGGCATTGTTTGTATATAAAAAGACTATTGATTTATGTGAGCCTATTTTATATCCAGCAAGTTTGCCAAACTCTTTATGTTCCTTTTTTAAAATAATTTTTATTTGAAAGAGTTACACAGATAGAGAAGGAGAGGCAGAGCAAGAGAGAGGTCTTCCTTCTTGTGGTTCACTGCCAGATAACTTCAACAGCTGAAGCTGTGCCAATCCAAAGCCAGGAGCCAGAGTTTCCTCTGGGTTTTCCCACTTGGGTGGAGAAGACCAAGGACTTGGGCCATCTTCTCTTTCCCAGGCCATAGCAGTGAGCTGGATTGGAAGTGGAGCAGCCAGAACTAGAACCGGCACCCATATGGGATGCTGGTGATTCAGGCCAGTGTTTTAATGTGCTGCACCACAGCACTGGACCCTAGATGCCTGTTTTGATTGTGGACTTAGCATGCCATTAATAAATAATGTGTTTGGATATATTCATTGTTATAGTTGCCCTGTTACAAATTACTAGTAATCATGCCAAGGTAAGAATTCATAACAAAACTAATTTATTTTAGTAAGAATCAGTGTGTGACTCCACAATCATACACTACTTATATTTTATATAAATAAAATAAATAAAGAAAGAAATAATGATTTTGAGCAATTTTATACATCTCTGCACTTACTCCACAATGAATTGTTATCTTTAGGCTGTTGGGTACAGACAAATGGGTGGTTTGCAAATCTTAGAATGGCCCTAAAGGCATGTATTGATAGGATATTAATTAGTCAATCATATTTCAAAGGGAATAATTTTGTGTACAGGCCTCCAGCACTAGCATTGCTCATGAAATTAGATACACAGTTGGAAATATAGATCACCAGGAGTTGGTATTTTCTCAGAATCACCTGAGTGACTCTCAGCTATTAGCTTTGAATTGATTTATGTTGTATCCTTTCTTTTGAAATAAGCAAGCAAATTCTACTGAACCAGCTTCAGGCTATTGAATAACAAAAAAATGGCAAGTCTTGCAAACTGATGGACTTAAATTAGGCCCTTGGGTTTTTAAAAAAGATTTATTTGAAAGACTGAGAGTTACAGAGAGAGGAGTTAGAGTGAGAGAGAACATGAGCAAGAGACAGAGAGTCTGAGAGCAAGAAGTCTTCCGTTCTGCTGGTTCATTCCCCAAATGACCACAACTCCAAGAGCCATGCTGACCTGAAGCCAGGAACCAGGAACCTCTTCTGAGTCTCCTACATGGATGCAGGGGCCCAAGGATGTGAGCCGCCTTCTACTGCTTTCCCAGGCCATAGCAGAGAGCTGGATGGAAGAAGAGCAGCTGGGACTTGAACCAGTGCTATATGGGAAGCTGGCACAGCAGGCTGAATCTTAACCCACTGTACCACAATGCTAGTCCCGCCTTTGGGTTTAGAAAGAGTTAACTCCACAACTGGTTTGTGTCAACCCTTAGATGTGTGATATGAAGAAAATTAATTATCCTCTCTGAGCCTGCTTTTTTTTTAACCTTAAGTCAAGGAGTGGCATACCTTAAAAATTGTGATCAATGATTTATAAACAGCCAAGAAAAATAAGGACTCTAACAGAGGGCATCTAGTAGAGTCCTCGTCACTCAAGAAAGGTTAATATAGTTTAGTTATTATCTTGTCTGCTTTTGGTGGTTTGAGTGAAATAGGAACAGTAATAATTGGCAAAATTGTTTTGTTTATTTCTTGAGAAGCACACTCACACAGACACAGAGAGAGCTCCCATCTACTGAGCCATATCTCAAGTGCATGCAATGGCTGAGGCAGTGCCATGCTTAAGCTTGGAGCCAGGAGCTCAATTCCTGAACCAAAGTGGAAGGCAAGGGCCAAATTATTTGAGGCATTACCACTGCCTCCTAGGATCTGCATTGGCAGGAAACTGAATCTGGGGCAAAGCTGGGACTTGAGCCCAAATACTCAGATATGGGACATGGCAACCCAACCAATATTTTAACCTCTAGGCCAAATGTCTATCTCTAATTCATAAATCTGTAACTATCATGTATCTTTCATTTCTGCTCTTTTTTCTTCCTCCTCCACCCACCTTCTATGGAGATGAGCACACTATTTCTACATTTGCGAAATTATCTTCTTTTCCTTTTATCTGATGTAACATTCTAATTTCAAAATGCAATAACTTAATAATATATTATTGTAAAAGGATATAAATAATATATTATTGTAAAAGGATTATTTATTTGTTTATTTATTATATTATATTATTTATTCAGAGAGAGGAAGAGACAGAGAGACATTTTCCCCTCTCTGTTTCATACCCCAAATGGCAACAATAGCTGGGGCTGAGGTAATCTGAAACCAGGAACCTTGAACTCCATCTGGATATCCAACATAGGTAGCAGGGTCCCAAGTTTTTGGCTCATTTGCAGCACTCCCAGGCATATTAGCAAGAAGCTGAATCAGAAGTGGAGCAGCTGGGACTTGAACAGGTGCTCATGTGGGATGCCAGCCCTGCAGGTGGTAGCTTTATCTGCTATGCCATAATGTTGGCTCCAGGAATAGATTGTTCTGAACTCTCATGCCTTAGTGGATTTAGTGAGCTTCCTGGACTCAGTTGATCAGTTACTGTCTGTGAATCTTCAAGGGGTTATGATTATATCAGTTGAGACTACTGGAGTTTGGGCTCACTCAGAAGACTGGTAGTTGACAGTTTATCAATGGAAAACTCACTAAGATTATAAATCAGTGTTAACATAAGCTCTCATGTGTATCACTGTATGGTGGCTAGTTTTATTATTATTTTTTATTTTCTTGTATTCTTTTTCTTTCTGCAGAATTTGGAATCACATTTCTAAAAATTTTATTTAAGTTATACAAGTTTCATTTATTTAATATATACAGATTTAGGAACACAGTGATACTTCCTACCCTATCCTCCCTCCCACCCATGCTCCAACCATTCTTTCTCTTCCCTATCTCATTCTCACTCTTAATTTTTATAAAGATCTACTTTCAGTTTAGTTAATGATCATCAAGTTAACCCTACCCTAAATAAAGGAGTTCAACAAATAGTATGAAGAAAAAAAACCCACTGCTCCTCAATAGATGAGACAAAGGCTGTAAACAATCATCAGATACCTCAAAATGTCCATTTCACTACAACATATTACAATTCAGGTACTCTATTAGTTACCTTGGATCAGGGAAAACATATGGTATCTGTCTTTTTGAGACTGGCTTATTTCAGTAAGTATAATGGTTTCCACTTGCATTCATTTTGTTGCAAAAGAGAGGATTTCATTTTTTTACAGCTGAGTAGTACTCCATAGTGTATATGCCATAATTCCTTTATCCAGTCAACAGCTGAGGGACATCTGAGTTGATTCCATATCTTAGCTACTGTGAATTGTGCTGCAGTGGACATGGGTATACAGATAACACCTTCATATGTTGATTTCTTTTGGTTTGGCTAAATTTCCAGGAGTGGGATGGCTGGGTCATGTGGTAGGTATATATTCAGACTTCAGAGGTATCTCCAGACTGTCTTGCACAGTAGCTACACCAGTTTACATTCCCAGCAACAGTGAATTAGGATACCTTTTTCCACACATCCTCACCAGCATCTGTTACTTGTTGAATTCTGTGTGAGTGCCATTCTGACTGGAGTGAGTTGAAACCTCATTGTGGTTTTGATTTACATCTCCCTGATGGCTTGTGATCCTGAGTATTTTTTTCAAATGTCTGTTGGCCATTTTATTATTATTATTATTATTATTATTATTTAAAAGGCAGAGTGACAGAGAAAGAAGGAGCGACAGAGAAAGAGGGAGTGACAGAGAAAGAGATGTAGAGGGAAAAAGAGATCTAGGAATAAATTTACCTAGGAATAAACATAGGATGTCAAAGACTTGTGCAATGAGAATTATAAAACACTAAAGAAAAAAAAGAAGACACATAAAATGAAAAAAAAAAAAACTTCTATGCTCATGGATTGGAAGAATCAGTATCACCAAAATGTCCATACTTCCAAGAGCAATTTACAGATTCAGTTCAATACCAATTAAAATACCAAAATCATTGTTCTCAGATCTAGAAAAAGTGATGCTGTAATTCATTTGGAAACACAGGTGACCTTGATCAGCTAAAACAATTGTATACCACAAACACAAAGCCTGAGGCATTACCATACCAGATTTCAAGACATATTAACAGCGAAGTCACTGTACACTTACTTCCCATGCAGGACCTTGGTCCTAAATAAGTCATACTATTAAATTCAACTGTAAAACTTGTTCTCAGTTTTTTATATATATTGTGTTCTTGTGTACAAATAGTTGAAATATTTACTTAGTATAGAGTTGGTCTTCTGTATATAAAGTTAATTAAAAATGAATCTTAATGGAGAATGGATCTGGGAATGAGAAGGAGTAGTAAGAGGGGAGGGAAGTGGGGTGGGAGGGTGGATATGACAGGAAGAATCACTGTATTCCTAAAGACATACTCATGAAATTTATACACATTAAGTAAATGGTTTCTAAAAAAATTAAACCTTCCGAAAAGTATAAAAAAAATAGATGTCTGCAAACATTACTGGATATAAAAGAGATACTTTTACATAAGAATTGTTTAACTTGCTATGAAAAAGGAATGAAATTTTGACATTTGCAACAAAATGGATGGAATGGACTTCATCAGCTAAGTGAATTAACCCAGACTCACAAAGACAAATATCAAATGCTTTTTATTATTTGTGGAAGTTGATATACAGAGAGTAAAATACATGGGCAAATGGGGGCTGGAATTTTGGTGCACCAGGTTAAACCATTGCCTATGACACCAGCATCCCATATCACAGCCCCAGTTCAAGTTTCAGCTGCTCCACTTATGATCCAGTTCCCTGTTAATGTGCATGAGAGAGCAACCCAAATACTTGGTCCCCTTGCCACCCATCTAGGAGACCTGGATGGAATTCTAGGTTCCTGGCTGTAGCCTGGCCCAGTCCTTGCTGTTGTGGCCATTTGGGGAGTGAACCAGTAGATGGAAGATGTTTGTCTCTATGTCTTTCTTTCTCTGCTCTGTCAGTCTGCCTTTCAAATAAATAATTAAAAAAAAATTGAAAGTGGCCAGCCTTGTGACAGCAAGTAAAGCCACTGCCTGCAATGTCCATCCCATATGGTTGCCAGTTTCAGTCCTGGCTACTCCACTTCTTTTTTTCTAAAGATTTATTTATTTATTTGAAAGTATGAGTTGCATAGAGAGATAAGGAGAGGGAGAGAGAAAGAGAGAAAAAGAGAGAGAGAGAGGTTTTCCATCTGCTGGCTCACTCCCTGATTGGCCATAATGGCTGTAGCTTGGCTCATGCAAAGCCAGGAGCCAGGAGCTTCTTCCAGCTCTTCAACAGTATTTTTGTTTTCTGATTTCTTCTTGCTTTTGGTCTGACTATAAAATTTTCAGGGATTTGTGTTCTAGCTTAGATATTCTTTCTTCTGCCTCACCTACTCTGTTGTTAAGACTTTTCACTAAAAATTTTATGTGAGCTATTGAATTCTTCATTTCTTGTATTTCATTTTGATTTCTCTTTAAAACCTCAATTTCAAATGAAAAATTTTCAATCATATATTTTTTCTTTAGTTCATGAATTTGCTTCTGATTGCTTCTATGTAATCCAATGATTAATTTTTTGAATTCTGTTTCTGGCATTTCCTTAATCTTTTCATCATCATTTTCTAATATTGACATATTGTGATGTTCCTTTGGGGGTCTCATAGTGTCATCCTTATTTTTGATTTTTTGATTGTTGCCTTTGTTCATGGTATTTGTAGACTTCTTTTCTCTCTGGTTATATCTGTGGTTTGTAGGCATGCCAGATACTCAATTGCTTCAGCCCCACTTGCCACTCAATTGTACTGGCTTGTAAAAGGCTCCCTTATGCAGCTTTCCCCCTCTTCTCTCATTACCAGACAACCAGTGGTGTGCAACTGACACTAAAGCTCCTTGCCTGTGTCCAACACTGGGTGTAGGCTCTCCCCCTGCTGGCCACAGGTCTCCACTGTAGCAGTGATGGCAGAGGGAATAGAGATGCACATTCCCCCCCGCTTTTTTTTTCCTACCCATGTGAGATCTGCATGAAATTCGAGTAGCAGTTCATTAAGCTTTCCCTCCCAATGTTCTACCACTCTGAGGTCCCTTATGAAACTTCTCTGAGTCCCTGGGGGCTAGTGATGTGTGTAACATATGCCTGGTGAACTACAACTGAGAGATGAACTTGGTCTTTATTCTTTGTCTCCTGTAGCATCTGGGCTGAGGTACATCTTGTGATTCAAGAGCCAAGGGAGCACACCAAAGAAAGAAAGCCTGTTTTGGGACAAGAATTAGACCAAGAAATAACAGATAACACTATATAAAATGTCACCAAAAGAGGGTGAGAATAATATAACCTGAATCAGAAACTTAAAGAAACTCTGACTTTTGTTTGATCTACTCCAGCTCCTCAAGGGGCAACCTGAGCTGAGCAGTAAGGATTGGGAGAGGAACTTACTCCACAGTGACTTGTGTACCTGGCCAGGGAGCTTCCCTGTTGGACCCAGATTAGGTTTATAGGGAGTGGATGCACCACTTCCTGTAGAATAAGAATATGACCATGAGGCTCTGGTCTAATAGAAGTAGTAGGACCTGAACACACTTCAACAAGTTGGAGAAGAAGCTTTGCCTGCAGGGCCAATTCAAGGTAATGAATTTGTTTGTGGGTGCAATAGGAAGAGACAGGGTGGTGTTCATAATAGCCTAGAGATACCGGAGGAAATGATCTATTGCTCTGGGACAAGCTGATGAGCTGGCTAAGAGAAAAACCTTAGAAAAAAACAATGAGAGAGTACCATTTGCCTCTGTAGACACTGACCATTTAGCCCACTTTCTACAGTCATCCTTTACAGATGATCCTCTTTCTGACTTGAGCCAGCAATGACTTCTGTAAGGGTGATAACACGTCAGCAGAGCAGTAATACACCAAAAATGAAAATGTGTTTATTCAAGAAAAGGTCACAAATAATGACTGAGCTTCTACTTCTCAAATTTTAGTTTCTGATCCAACCGAAGAAGTGTCTATTCTAAACTGTTACTGCTATAATTATGTGCATAAAACATTTATTAATTTATTTGAAAGTCAGAGTTACAAAACAAGAGGGAGAGACAGAGAGATTTTTTCAACTGCTGGCTCATTCCCCAGATGACTGCAACAGGCAAGGCTGGGCGAGGCAAAAGCCAGAAGCCAGGAGCTTCATCCAGGCCTTTCAAATGAGTTACAGGCATCCACGTACTTGGGTCATCCTTTCCTGCTTTCCTGGGCCATTAAAAATGTGTTGGATTGAAAGTAGGGTAGCCAGTATATGAAACAATGTTCATATGGATGCAAACATCACGGGTGGCAGTCTGGACCTGCTATACCAAAAGAGTAGCCACAGCATTAAGTGAATATAGCACTGTAATCCATAGATGCTAATAGATTTCACAGGTAGAATTACACCCTCTGAACATCCAACAGGATGCAGGTGGAAACAGACAGGAGACCTCATGTATAGAATTCTGTGTAAGTACATATACATGCTACAACCTGGATAACCCTTGAAAATGTTACACAAAGTGAAAGAAGCCAGGTGCAAAGTGTCAAATGTATTATTCTATGCACCAGAAATATTCCAAATGGGATCTTCAGAGAGAATGTGGGGGAGTGGATGCCAGGCATTGTAAGATAGAAATGGAGAGGCCGGTGCCACGGCTCACTAGGCTAATCCTCCACTTTGCAGCGCTGGCACTCCAGGTTCTAGTCCCAGTCGGGGTGCCGGATTCTGTCCCAGTTGCCCCTCTTCCAGGCCAGCTCTCTGCTGTGGCCAGGAAGTGCAGTGGAGGATGGCCCAAGTGCTTAGGCCCTGCACTCCATGGGAGACCAGGAGAAGCACCCGGCTCCTGCCATCAGATCGGCATGGTGCGCCGGCCACAGCACACTGGCCGCGGCAGCCATTGGAGGGTGAACCAGCGGCAAAGGAAGACCTTTCTCTCTGTCTCTCTCTCTCTCACTCTGCCTGTCAAAAAAAAAAAAAGATAGAAATGGAGAGTTTATCAAAATATTCTAGAATTGGGGATGATTGAAAACTCTGCAATATAACAAATATATGCTTAACAGTGGTAGATTTTATGGTAGCTGAATTTTACTTCAATAATAATAGCAATAATGTGTTTTTTCACATTATCATGCCTCAGTTTCTTATTTCTATAATAGCAACATATCTACTGATTTTAAAGGCAGAGAAAGGAAGAGGGGAACCAGTGAGAGGGAGATTTCCCATCCTCTGTGTTACTATACTAATTCCTGCAACAGCTTGGCCTGGGCCAGCCTTAAGAACGAAAAATAGACCTTAATTCAGGACCCCCACATTGATGGCAGTATTTCCCAATCTTCCTCCCAGGAATTGGAAAGAGGAAGCTGAACTGTGATGTTTGCCCAGCCAGTGATATAGAGTATGTCTTTACAAGCAGTATCTTAATCCTAGTGCCAAATATCACCCTCACTCTGCTCTTGTTCCCTGCATCTTTATCCAACAGTGCATCTCCAATTAATAGTGAGTGGCCAGAATGTGAGCTGACGATCCATTGTGACAAAACCTCAGAAGAAAATTTTGAATTTGTGAATGGCTTTTAGCAGAAATGAGGCAGAGGTAAGTGATGTTCCCATGTGGAAAGACTTCTGTCAACTTAATTGGAAATGTTTTAAGGGATTTGCAGGTAGAGGGATCTGTACCTGAGATCTGGCTCCAGTTCTCACATCAGGGGGACCTGGGCAATACTCACTCCACCTTGTTTTGTACATCAGCAGTAAGTGGAAATGCAACGCTTTCCTCACAAGTTGAATGCATTTGAAATAATAATCATCCCACCATGTGTGAATTCAGTGACATCAGAGGGTTCCAACCTGATAACTCCTTTGCTCTAATAAGTATGAGGAAGTATTACTTGTATACTTATTTAGTCTCTATAGAAATCAGAACAATTCTCGGTTCAGGGAAGAAAGCCTAAGCCACTGATTCCATCTTTCTAAGAGTAAAATATTCTCTATATGCATATATTGTGGGTCTAAAAGCCAAAAGTCTTCAGAGGGAATGCTAGGTATTAAAGAGTGGATTCCAGGAAAGCCATTCAAATGAAGACTCAAGTCTTGTACTTCTCTTGATATCCTAAAGGATAGTCTATGTCGCTGGAGTAGTTTCATGTCATACGGAAGAATGCTGCAGACGCCTGTGCACTTTGCTCCTGATGATCCAGGAGTGCAGTCCTCTGTACAGGCAAATGATGCTGCAATGAATACTTCTCTGGTTCACTGATCGCTCTGCATGAACCAGTGAAACACAAACATTTAAACCTCACTAAAAAGGTACTGCCTGTCCCTCTCCTGTAGGTGTGTTTGCTTCTGCTTACACTGCTATCTCAAGGATTGTAGTGAGAATGAAATGCCATCATGTGTAGAGTACTTAGCCAGAGGCCTGGCATATGCTACTCAAGTAGTTGTTACTGTTATAATGATCTTTCACTAGCACTTCCCAAGCTCATCCTTGTGTGAGATTGAGATATGTGACTTTGTGCCCCCCATGATTGTCATTTTGACAAGGAAGGTTTTGATATATATTACTTTCTGCCACTGAATGTCAAGTCTACTGACACAAGAAAATAAATTTTAAAAGAAACCTTTCATTCATCTCACAAAATGATACCATTATACAGTGTCTTTGGGAGACAGTGTAGGGTGGGTAGAGAGGCTTTAGAAGGTATTCGATCCATTCCACTTCTTCCTCTACTTGGAGAGGAATATTCAGCATCCCAATGTCAGTCCACTTGCCACCCCAAGTTAGATAAGTACAGCAGCTGAACTGAAGAAACCTGGACTCCAGGAGAGTCCCCTAAGTCTGAGGTTCATGAAAGCTGGTTGGGAATGGAAGCCAAGAAAGTGAGAAGGTGGGTGCTCCCACCACAGTATCAGCGTGTACTGAACATGCACACGGTGGATCACCAGGCACCACAAAAGCATACTCAGTGTTAACAGTGATTTTTAGTGGAATTCAGCCATCATTCAATAGGGTTCAACCATATAAGAAAAAAATCTGTCAGTTAACATTGCATAAGAAGTACCACTGGGCCCTGTTCAACTCTATATGTGTTGGAACCAAAGGAAAACATCTGAAAAGTAGCATCAGCTTCATATCTATTCTAGACATAGATGGTGACTATGTGTATGCAGGAGAATATAGATAAACTATTGGAGTGCCTTGGTATCTTTAAAATGATCTCTTTTGGGTTTAGAACAAAACATGCAAGTGACAAGTAGGAAATGCTGTATTTAATGACATTGAAAACAAAACAATGCCCCCAAAGTCTGAGGAAGGACTTAGGATGTAGGGAGGTCTAACTGATTTTAGTAGTGTGAAATGGCAACATGCTGCCTGTGTGAGGGAAAAGAAGCCATTACAACATTGAGTAGAGCCAAAAATATTTTGAGACAGAACAGGACACAAATTATTATTTTTTCATTCTGTACGTGCTTTACTCTGCTTTCTGACCCTATACTATTTAATGGCTATAGAAAGGCTTGCAGAAACCCAGAGAAGAGCATCTTGGTAGTTTATCATGTGACATGTCTCCCTGGAGGAAAAGCCTGGAGACCCATTTTAACAGAAAGGCAGGGTGAGTGACTTCCTGAGAGCGCTTTGAGAAAATAACACTTGTTTGGAAATGAATTCTTCCTTAGTGTTTTCCACACAGGGAGGGAGAGTGGGAAATGTGCTTAGATTTTCCTAGTGGAAAATGCAGGTGTTTAAAATCAGCACTGGGCGCGCTGCTCCTGAGAATGAGGAATGAGTTGGTGGTGCCTTTAAGAAGGGACCAGGTATCCTTGGCGACAGGAAGTCAACAACTCCTAACATTCCAGTACCGGCCATCTTCTCATTCTGCTATTGCTACTTCCAACAGTTACTTGGCAAGCTGGCAAGCAGGGAGTTCATTCTCTCACTTGTGACAGTGACTGAGTAATAAGAAGTCGCTTAAAAGCTGAGTGTTGATCACTTAATAGTGACAGGATTTTGATTGAAGACTTTGAAGTTCTGTGGGGTGTTTCCCAACAGTAAGTTCAGAAATATGGCTGTTGTCATCCCCCAGCCCTCATTAGAGCTATTGAATGTCATTTGTTGTAACTCATTCTGTTCTTGGGTATCTTCCACCTAGTCTCTAGCCCCCTGGTCTGCCAGAACCATCAGAATGGCAGTACCACTGAGCCCTTCGTCCGATCCAGCCAATAAAAATAATATGGTTGTGTGTAACCAGGCATCGCGTTGCCGACTAGCAGAGAACCAGCGGGAAATGCAAGATCTGAAAGAGATAGTTCATCATTTCAGCTTCCTCCTCCACCAAGAGGAAAACAGTGAGTTCCATAGGTCCTCTCACTAAAGTGGTAAATGATGATTTGGTCCCTCTGAGAAAATAAAGGCTTTCTAGGTTTGGTTCTTCCATTTATCCTAAGAAAATCCATTGTTAAAATACTCTGAGAACTGTATAAGCTATTTTCATGTCAATTTGGAATAACCAAGGCACTAGTTCAACAACCTTTCCATGTTTCCTTTAAGTGTGGGGTGAGATGTCAGTTAACTGGCAACCTCTTTGTCCTGTACCAGCTGGTGTGGGTTTCATGTATGGGGCTAATGAACTTCTACTCAATTCAAGCTTCTTTTGAGTTCCAGTTGGCAAATCCTTGTGCTGGTCACACAGAGAAATGTGAAGAGTCCACAAGATCTCTGTTATAGGTGCTAATGGAGTCTGTGCTGACATTGTGGTACTTGTAAATGACATTGTCTAGACCAGGGACTGCCCTGGTCAGGGGGAAACCCACTCATGGAACAAAAGCTCTTCTCGAAGAGGAAGAAGGCTCCTGAGTCTTTGTGGTAGCACAGAGCAGAATGTAGAGCAGGGACTCTGAGACCCTCCCTGGGCTTTTCTCCAACTTGCCAATCTCTGCATGCCTTAGACCCCTCCTCGGTTCCCACAAGTGCTGTCATAATTCCTACCTCTGTAAATTGTTGCCATGAAATATGGGATATATTTTTTGTACAATATGTAAGGCAATTCCTGGCCTGGAGTAGATTTATTCATTCCTTTTCATTTTTTTTCTAATTTAACAGGAGCTGTATTAGTAGGTGTGTATATTTCTTTCAGGGCCTTTGGGTGTTTAGCACTGTTTTTACACAATTCTACTTAGCTGTGATTTTGTCTTTGGAAACTCCCCAAACATGAAAGTTGAACTTCTCAGCACAGAAGAACCACTATCCCCAGTGCTAGTGTACTTTACCAACCATACTGGAGGTCACTGCTTCATGCTACAAGTTAGTGCTTGACTTAAAAATTTGCAAGGTGTGCTAACTACACTGCCATGATTCAGTCACAGCTTAGTGGAAGGGAATTCTGATTCTGTCAAATACTAGTTGAACTGCCTTGTCAGGTCACCATTCACCTTGAAACACTGTTCATTCTAAATGGGGGATTATCAGATATCCTGTTGTTGGGAGGTGGAGAGACAAAGATGAAGAAATGCTTACCTGGAGCATGGTACTAGAGTGGCTCCTCCCTAGAGACAGTGACCTCGGCTGCGTGTCCAGCTGTCCACTGAGGCACGTGTGTCTGTTTCAGATTATGGTGAGGGCCGAGAGGTGATTCAATCCAGGCTAAGGGAGAAGCCAGCACTTGGAACTCCACAGCTTGAGAAGCTGGCACCTGCCGAGTTCAAGTAAGTGGGGCTTGGGCATTACAAGCAGGAGGAAGATATATGTGGTATCAGTGAAGTGGGCCAGCTCAGCTGGGGAAACAGACTTGCATCAGGAGAAGGGCAGGAATTTACATGTTGGGGACCTATCTCATAAATATTTATAAAACATGTGCACAACAATGAAAATACTACATGATGGGCTGTGGTGCTTATCAAAGCTTCCTTTCCTCTTTCAAAAAACAAGGAATTTCTTGAGTTCAAATTCTCATAACTAACCAAACAGAGAATAGTGAGCAATGCATGGCGTGGTATGCACATGATGTGTTGTCATCACCGTGTCATTCTCTCTAGATCACCATCACCTCCTGATTGAGGATATTGTCTAAGATTGACCCTGCCAGCCTTTCATTTCTTTCTGAAGAACACCAGTAATAAGGGACATGCATCTGAGTGCGCCTTGGTGTTCAGTCACTGCAGTGGGCTATGTGTTTTACTTGGAAATGCCTGTGGTTAAACTGAGCAGCTAAAAGAGCTTCTGTGTGGGGGGGGGATGAAGGAAGAGTCCTGGCAATGTGGACTGAACACAGGGTCACCCTCTAACACAGAGGAAGCTCTCGTTTTGTCTTCTTCACCACAAGCATTTACCCGAACCTGTCAGTGCTGCTGTTTGCAGGGCTCTGTGAGAGAATTCTCCATGAAATCTGTTGAAATACAGAGATGGTATCATGCACATATTTCTATCCTTACATTTTCTCTCCTGTCCTACCTTAGGAAATGCCAGGTAAATAAGGCACGCACCCGCAAGCGGCGCTGGCTACGTAAGAAGTCAAGAAAACAGACACAGATTTGTCATCTCAGCCTACATCCCAGAGCCCTCCTCACCCAGCATGACCCTGACAGCCACTACACACGGGGCTTGCTGGAGCCACTGGTTGTTCACGTCAGGCTGGAAAAGCATCTTGTCTACAAATGTAGCCTGGGTAAGGGGACCTCAGGCTCTGATTTCAGAAAGTCTCACATTTACAGGAGACTCCACTTCCCTGCAGGAGACTTTTTCCTGCTACCTTGTTTTCATTGAAATATCTGTGGCCATGACATGATCAGGAATTCTGGATGAGAACCAGAGTGAGAAACGCACAGGCTTGAAGTTCCTAGCATTTCAGAAGTCTCCATTTTCCCCAGTGCAGGTGGCCTTTGATCAAGATGCAGTATCCATCCAGTTTGAAAGGACAGGAAGGAGGTTGGGGCAGGTGGTGGCTTGTAAGAGGGGGATTGAGCCCTGTGCTGAGAGTGAAAGGGCCCACCTGTGTCCTCAGCACTGTTTTCACTGATTGTAGAAAGATCATTGATTTCTTTTCTGTATTTCTGTTTCCTCTTCTACGGAGTGGGCCCATGAAATGTTTGCCTGGCAGTTGCGGCATTGCCATTAGGAACAATTACACATGTAATTGTTTTAAATAAGACACAGCCTTTGCCATGTGGCATCGTTACATATACTTGAGGCAGTAGAACCTGTCTCTTGACGATCTATGCTTGCACACTGCCAGAGGCATCTTGTCTACATCTCTGTTGCAGACATAACCCACATTTCTCCAAATATAGCCCATCCTCTGTATCTTTTAAGTTCTCTTCTTCCAGCTCATTATCCATCTAAACCTAGGACATAAAATTGAAGCCACTCCCATACTTCCAAGATTTCCAGAGGCAACAATGACCACTGTAGCTTGTAGTGGTCATGAATGACAACTGTTTCTGTGAAGCATCGAAGACTAATCTTGAGAAGAAATTGAATATATCTCATCCTCAGTCTCACCTCAGTGTATAGATTCCTCTAAATCATCTACATCCTGACATTCTAACAGGAGAAAAGTGAATAACTTTTAATTCTTTTAGAATGCAGATAGGGTAGTTTCCCAGAATTAGTGGGGAAAAGATGAGGTTCATTGTTTTCAAGACAAAGAGGTCTGGATATTGATTTTCATGCCAAGAAGGTTTTGCTCAAAGGGTCAGCACATGAAATATTTCTCTCACAGTATGCCATTGTCAAATAGAGTTTATGGGTATTACTGTGTCATTGTCAGGAACTGGATTGCACATGTACTAGGACCTCCCTAATTTGACCATCCCTGTTGGAATTTATTTGCAGCAAAAGAAATGACGCAAATGAAGGGTGGTTGCTGGGACTTAATCTGCCCCAGGTAAGACTAAGGAATCATGGATATTTCATTGATATTGACATCTGGGGACTCATATTTTAGGGAGAAACTGAATATGCTGAATGGAAGGATTTCACACACCCTAGGTGATCACACTGTTTCTCTATGAAGAGTATTATTGTAATCATTTTGGCACCCATAGAGATTGCCATTTCTTCCTCAAACACCCATGTGGTCTCCATTAGGTTGCTTCAGATCAACTGGACTTTACAGGGGTCTCCTGCAGTTATTACTTCTGTTGTGCATAGATTAAAAGGGTTCCTTATCTTCTTTTTTTTCTCATCTCTGTGTTTATGGAGATGGCTGATAGAAAGAAGTACAGGGGAAAATACCATACCAAAATGTTGAGAAAGCCAGCAGGGTGGCCACAGAACTAGAAGCCCACTGTGCTGTAGCAGGTACATTACCACACCTGAGATTAGTAATATTCAACTGATTTTGTCGAATGTGACAAACACTATTTGTTCTGCTTGTATCTGGGTGTCATGAGGATTCCATTACTGAGCATCACAGCTCTTTGTTCTTCAGCTGGAATCCTGGCCATCTTCCAACACCATCTCTCCATCCTTTTTCTGGTGCCTCCACCTGTAGCTCATGCTGTGCCTCCACGTCCTGCAGTTCCTCACTTTGCTCAGCAAGGGGAGGATCCTGCTCAGACAGCTGTTAGCTGAAAGGCCCATTTTCATTGGTGGCAGAATCAACCTGCCTGTGATGCAGGCCTGATAGGGCCCTCTAGTACCTTAACTACCATGATAACTTCTCTGCCCTTCCTAATCCAGCAGGATCAGTGGGTGCTTTCCACCTCAAGTAGAGCCTGAGTTGGTACCAGGGCTGATCATGGGTGAATATTGTTGGTGCATTGTCATGAAAGCCAAGCTGGCTATGCAGCAGCATTATCCTGGTGGTGGCTGGACGATAGTGCTGGAAGAGTACTCGTGGTGCACAAGGTTTGGAGGTGAGTACACCAACTGGGGGGGTGCTTCCAGTGCCACTTAGGGTAAGGAGTAAACCCCAGCATACTTGCCCTGCTCTCACAAAGACCCTGGCGTGGTTGGGAAATGGATGGGCTGCTCTAGTTGGACTAGAAAGGAAAGCCTAAGAACCCCCAGAGGGAGTTTGAAGCAAAGATGTCATGTGGGTCTACACCTGTGTGTTCACCCAGTAGCTCTGCTTCCCCAAAGGGTGGTTTTCCTCAGAACACTGCTGTGCTGCAGCTCCTCTAGCAGGGGTGACAACATGGCAGCAGTCTGTGGATCCCAGCGTGGTGTGCATCAGCCCTGTGCACATGGCATGGTGTGTTCCAAGCCTACACTTGTACTAGTGGATCAAGTGGCCAGTGGCAGTCTTCCTTGTGAGATCCCTGTCCCAGTCACATGCTATGACACACTGCCTGTAGGGGCCACTATCATCAAAGCTACCCTCTCCACTTGTGATCTCACGAAAGACCCAAAACCTCTAAACTGAGACACAGCATGTCACTCTCCCACATTGAGTTGATGTCACTCTTTCCTTATCTAGAGCCCTTGGCCATACCACTGATTGCCATGTGGAGGGAACCAGTCCGATCATTATGACTCTCACAGGTCCCTAACATTTGGGGTGTGTTCATAACCCTAAAAACCCCTATGGGAATAGGTTCCAGGGCTTTCCCCATCCAATCTATGGCACACTGCAACATGAGAACCACAAAGGCCTGGCTGTTGGTTGTGGAGAGGCTCTTTAGGGCAGCTGTTGAGGAAGAAACCAGCTGGGCCATTTGCAGTGATCCCACAGGGCCAAACAGCAGCTGATCCCTTTTGGAGTTTGGGGATGCCTGATATGCAGGAGGCAGGCAGACTGGAAGAGAGATGTGGTCCCCTGTTAATGGGCAAAGGCCACCAAGACAGCTGTCAGCAGGCATCTCCCTGGGCCTCTGGGGCTGTTCTGACCTATAATTGGGCTCTTTGTCTCACAGCAACTTCCCTATCTAAATTTTATTGTAGTCTATGGGAATTCCCTTGAGGACAGAGTGCCACATGAAGCCAAACCTGTGTAAGTCTACAGATGGATGGAGGGTTCTTTGGTATGGACATTTGGAGGTAGAAGGCATGGGGAGGAGAGAATGGGCCCCACGGAGTAATTACCCCCTCAGAGCTCATTCTGAGGACTCTGGTATCACCACTTTTCTCCATGTGCTGAGGTGGATCCCCACCTCCCACCTCCATTGGACATCTGCATGTGGTGGCCTGGGATCCAGTCATGTTTCCAGGCCATTGCTGCTTTCACAGCTTGTGTGGCCTCCATAAAAATTGGGGAGCCCTTCCCTAGGCCTCTCTGCTTCTCCTTCCTCAGTGTTCCCATGGGACTTTGATAAGGACAGAAGTGGCCAATGTCTTGGGTCATGCCCCAGTGCTGAAGGAAATGGGTCCAGGAGTCCTGCATTGAATCTGCATCCTGTTGGGTCTGTCCATTCCCTGTGAAGGCTCACTTTGTCTCAGAATGGGAAGTTCACAGTCCAATGGCTCTTAGATGATGGCATGTTTTCAATGAGTGACAGACCCTTTCTTCCTGCTAGGAAAGCCAGGTGGGACTGGGGTGGATAGGAATGCCTGTGTGTTAAACCCTCATCCTTTCCATCTCCCCTCTACATTTGCACTTCAGATTGTGTGAAAACCGATCTCTAGCTGAAGGGCATCGCATCATGGCACGCACACACCTTGCAGATGCATCTTACATGTGGCATGCCTCCTGGGGGGACAAGCTGGAAATACTGTTCCAGGCCTGGGCCAGGGTCCAGCAGCCCTTAGCCCAGCAGTCCATCCACTGGATAGAGGCCATTGAGGGTGAGTGTCCCACTGGGAATCTTGCTGCAGCCCTTCTGGAGTTCCTGCATTCACCATAACATTCTTGGCCCTCTGGTGAAAGGTGTGATGTGGTGGGAAATCCTAAGGGCACATGTGGATGGATGGAGGCAGACGTGAGGATGGAGTTTGCAACATAAAGATAGCATGGGTCTACACCTTTGTGTTAGCCTCGTATCCCTGGGTCACAAACACCTTTGGCCTCAAAGTCCCTGTTGGGTCTCCTTGCCTGAGGCCCCTGCAATGGCCATGGAGCCTTTAAAATGCATGTGGCATGGTTTCTGCCAGGCCTCCACTTGGGATAATGGAATTGTTTTTGTGTGCAGTGGCAGTCTTTCTTGTGAGATCTCTGCCCTAGCCACATGCCATGACACTGCATGGCTGCCAGGGTAGCTGCCATCATGACCAGCTTTCAGCACATGATCTTACCCAGGTCTCCCTGAACCAGTCTATACTCTGTCTTCCATGTTGACTTCACACTTCACTGATGTAGAACCCTTGGCCATGTCTTGAAGTTCCATCTTGAAGCATCCAGTGTAATTTTCATGCCTATCAGGCTACCCTGCAAACCCTGCAAACCCTGCATAACTGCAAGGACTCCCATGAATGGGAGACTCATGGGTTACACTTGTCCATCCCAAATACCCTCAGGTATTTGACCCTTAGAGCCCATAGCTCCCATTAGTTGATGTACAGGGGGGAGGCAGTTGGTATGAGCCTCCTATGTTGTATTTAATCTCTTAGAGCACACCTGACACATAGCCAGGGACCCTTAGTGAGGAAAGTGGCTGACCACTTGTGGAACATCAGGATGCCTATTGTGTGGGATAACATGCTACCCAGACAGGGAAGGAGGTCTCCATTTATTGACAGAGGACTTGCCACTGTAGGCATGACCTCCTGAGAATGAGACATTTGCTAACAGAGGCAGTGCCACAGGCAGACGGCATAGAAGTCCTCAGATGCTAATGGGACATTGCACAGTACTTGTACTTTACTTTACCATAGCATTTGCATGTCATCTCATTTACCATTTCCTGCTCATTTTTCTCCTTTGCAGGGTATGATACCTCCTCCCAAAAGGATGAAGTGGTATCTGCAGACAGAGCTGAGGTTATCCCCAGGTAAATCTACAGATGGGCTGAGGGTATTTTTGTATGGACATGTGGAGGTGGCAGACACGGAGAGGAGAGAAGTGCCCTGAGAGCCATTTATACCACTCAAAGGTCCTCCCATGAAGACTCCGGGAGCACCTCTTGGAAAATCCATGTGCTGAGTCAGGCCCCAAACACTGTGTCCTTAACCTCGCTGAACAACTGCATAAGTTCCCCTGGGAATGAACTGCTTCTGTGTGGCATTCATAAAGTGAGGAGCCACTCCCTCAGCCCCTCTACTTGTCCCTCATCCACATCCCTGCAATACAATGACAAAGACAGGGAATATCCTTGCCCTGACACACTCCACAGTGCTCACAGAAATGGGCACACAGTCCCAAGGTGGTCTGGGGTATAAAAGTGCTTTAGCTTCATTGGGACATTGAGCGCCAAGGGGATTCTATTCCCTGAAACTAGACAACTGGCTTCTGGCAAGCTTGTTCTTTCCTGTGCCAAGGGTGCTGGAAGAGGGGCACCAGAGCCCTCTGCTCCTGATGTGCCTTCTGGCCTTTAGCTGACAGCATCCTCTGCTCCTGTGTTTCTGTCTAACCCTCTCTATGTCCTGCTGGGTCTGCCCTATCTTTGTGAAAACTCACTTTGTCTGAACAAGGGGAAGATCTAGATTGGATGGCTCATAGAGGATGGTCCTGTCCCTTTGATTAACAGACCCTTTCAGACTGCTAGGAAGGTTTGGTGGAACTGGGTTGGAACTGAATGACCTTGTGCTGAGCCCTCATCTTTTCTACCTCTTCCGTCCTCCCCTCTGCATTCACACCTCAGGGTGTGTGGAGATCCACCCCCACTGGAAGGGCCAGATACCATCGTGCCCATCCTCAAGGAAGATGGATCCTACCTGCTCTGTGGATTTTGGGCTGATGAGCCTGAAGCACCAGCCCAGGCCTGGTCTGAGACTGTGAAATGTACAATCCAGCAGCCCATCTGCTGTGCTGAGGCCATTGTGGGTGAGTCCTCTGATTTGACTCTTGCTGCAGACTTGCCAAATCTGAGTGCACCCCAATGCACTGCTTGATCTAACCTGCCAAGGACAGGTGGTAATGTGAGAGGCTGTCCCCTGGCTACATCTGAGTGGACTATGGGAGAACCCTGGATGGAGTTCAAAGCACAGATGTAGTGTCATCAGGTGTTTCTTAACCTCAGAGCCCAGATTATGCTCTGTATTCCTGCACTGGACCCATCCATGTCTATGTAGCAGAGGCCAGAGTGATGGCATGGCCCCAGCTATGCAGCCTGTGCTCACTCATGCTTGTGAATTGGATGAGCAGGATGCCTTTGGGCAGTGGCAGGCTTCCCTGTGAGACCCCTGCCCCAACCATGTGACATAACACTGCATGCCTGATGGGAACTGTAATCATGGCTACTTTCTCGGCCTGAGATCCTAACCTGATGCCCCTGAACTAGGCCATGCTGTCTCTCTCATTCCTGTTCTATTGTCATCACTCCTCATCTGGAACCCTGGGCCATGTGCAGAGGGTTCCACCCTGGGGTAGCCTCTGCTGACCTGTCAGGATCCACTAAGTGCCACAGTGCTACATGGAATCAAAACGTTCCTGTGTGTGTGAACATCTATGGGCTTCACATGTTTATGTTGTGGCAGGGTGCTCATATGAGCCTGGGACTAGCCCCATGTTGTGCAGTCAGTCTCTTAGAGCACATAGACCAAGGACCCAGATGGCTGATGGCTGCTTCCCCCTTGTGGAAGATCAGGATGCCTAAAGTGTGGGATACCACACTCCCCAGATGAGGAGAGAGTTCTCCTTGGGTTGGCAGTAGACTTGCCACTGCAGGCATGTCCACATGGGTGTGAGGCTCTTATTAGCATAGGCAGTGAAACAACCAGACAGCATGGGCATCCTTGGAAGCTCTGTGACAGTGGGCAGCCCCTGAGCTTTATGATGCCATCTCATTTACATGTCATCGCACTTACCACATCCGGCCCCAATGGCCCTTTTTGCAGTGGAAGACCTTTCCTACAAAAAGAAGGAAGGGGAGGTGGCAACTGCAGTCCAGACCGAGCCTATCCCCAGGTAAGTCTACAGATGGGTTGAGGGTGTTTTATCATGGCCATCTGGATAAGGCAACACTGGAAGGAGGGAACGTGCCCTGTGAGCCATTTATACCATGGAAAGCTCCTCCCACAAGACTCTGGGAGCAACTCTTGCAAGCTCCCTGTGCTGTAGTGGGCCTCAAACACTATTCAGGTCAGCCACCTCTCTCCAACTTCCATTGGACAGCTGCATAAATTTCTCACAGAACCAGTCACCAGTCCGGTTTATTCCTAATGTACTGTTTCATGCGGCCTCCATTAAAAGTGTCCCTTGCCGGCGCCGCGGCTCACTAGGCTAATCCTCCGCCTTGCGACGCCAGCACACCAGGTTCTAGTCCCAGTCGGGGTGCCGGATTCTGTCCTGGTTGCCCCTCTTCCAGGCCAGCTCTCTGCTGTGGCCAGGGAGTGCAGTGGAGGATGGCCCAAGTACTTGGGCCGTGCACCCCATGGGAGACCAGGATAAGTACCTGTCTCCTGCCATCAGATCAGTGTGGTGCGCTGGCCATGGTAGCCATTGGAGGGTGAACCAACGGCAAAGGAAGACCTTTCTCTCTGTGTCTCTCTCTCTCACTGTCCACTCTGCCTGTCAAAAAATAAAAAATAAATAAATAAATAAAAATAAAAGTGTCCCTCATCAACATTGATGCAGTATGTTGATAAAGACAGGGAATGTCCAATGCACCGACACGCTCCACAGGGCTGACAGAAGTGAGACTCAATCCCGAGGTGGTTGAGGATACTAAAGTAGTTTAGCTGGGTGGCAGAATTCCATAAAGCTGATTCTTTTCCCTGAAGCTAGAGAACTGGCTTCTGGCCAGCTTGTCCTTTTCTGTCCCCAGGGTCTGGGAATGGGTTCTAGAGCCCTCTTCTCCTCGGCATGGCTTCCAGCCTTCCTTCTGTCTTTCTGTGCAGTCGTCCCTAAGTTCTACTGAGTCTTCCCTATCCATGTGAAAACTCACTTTATCTGAACCTGGGGATGATCCAGATCAGATAGCTCTTAGAGGATAATCCTGTCCCTGTTGGGTAACAACCTTTCCAACTCCTTGCAAGATTTAGTGGGACTGGGTTGGAACTGAATGACTTTATGTTAAGCCCTCATCTTCTCTACCCTCCTCTCCTCTCTACACTCACACCTCAGGGTGTGTGGAGATCCACCCCCACTGGAAAGACCAGATGTCATCCTGCCTATCCTGAAGGATGACGGGTCCTACATGCTCTGTGGATATTGGGCTGATGGGTCTGGAACACCAGTGCAGGTTTCTGCTGAGCCTTGGCACCTTACAACCCAGCAGCCCATCTGCTGTGCTGAGGCCATTGTGGGTAAGTCCTTTGATTTGAATCTTGCTGTTGCCCTACCAAAGTTCCTGAGTGCACCCCAATAACCCTGGCCTGCTTGCTGTAACTCCCCCAGGGAAAGTGGTGATGTGGCTGTCCCATGGCTACATCTGAATGGACAGAGGCAGAACCCTGGGTGAAGGGGAACAAAATAATTGTAGGCAGGTGTCTCTTAACCTTGGAGTCCCAGGTTATGTTCTCCTTTCTGGCACTGAAACAGCCAAGATGCTGCACCAGAGTCAAGTGTGATGGCATAGCCCCAGCTTGAAGTCATACACATGACAGGTTTATTCTAGGCCTACCCATGGAAGAGCTGGATGCCTTTGGCCAGTGCCAGGATCTCCTGTGAGACATCTGTCCCAGCTATGTGTCATGACACTGCATGCCTGCCAGGACAATTATAGTCCTGGCTATGTTCTTGGCCTGAGACCTTAACCAGATGCCCGTGACCTGGGCCATTCCTTCCCTTGTTCTCTTTGTGGTGACTGCAGTCCTCATCTGGAATCCTGGGCATGTTCTGAGGGTTCCATCCTGGGGTAGCTGGTGCTGGCCTCGTGCCTCTCAGGATCCACCAAGAAGCACAGTGTCTGCATGGCACCAGAAGGTTCCTGTGTGTGTGAAGCTCGATGGCATTCATATGATCATATGGCAGCAGAGTGTATGAGCTGGGGAGCCCCACTCTAGTGGCTGTTGAATGGGACAAGTCTTCCATCATGTGGTTGGTCTCTTAAAACATTCAGACAAAAAGGCCATTGACTGACATGGTTGAAAGTGACTGACTGTATGTAAGGTCAGAATGATATGTGTGGGGTGTCACACTCCTCAGACAGGGAGGGATTTCTTTTTGGTAGATGCCATCTCATTTGCTTTCCTTTGCAGTGGAAGATGCCTCAAGCCAAAAGGAGGAAGGAGAGGTGGCATCTCCAGACCTGGCCGAGGCAAACCCCAGGTGAATCTACAGATGGGTTGAGGGTGTTGTAGTATGGACATGTGGAGATTGCAGACACAGGGAGGAGACACTGTGCCCCATGAGTCATTTATACCATCAAAGCTCCTCCCATGAAATCTCTGGGAACACCTCTTGCAAGATCCATGTGCTGAGGTGGGCCCCAAACACTGTCCAGTTCACCACCCCCTTAACCTCAATTAGACACCTCTCTAAATTTCCCTAGGAGCCATTTAACTGTCCAGGTCATTCCTCATGCCCCTGCTCCTGTGTGTCCTCAATAAAATGTCAGGCACCCCTCCTTCGGCCCTCTGCTTGTCCCTCATTAGCATCCCTGCAGTATAGTAATTAAGATAGAGAATGTCCAGTGCACGGATACACTCCACAGTGCTGCAGGAAATGGGACTCAATACTAAGGTGGTCTGGGGTGCCAAAGTGCTTTAGGTGGTTGGGAGCATTCCACACAAAGGGGCTTCTTTTCCCTGAAACTAGACAACTGGCTTTTGGTCAGTGTGTCCTCCTTTTCTGCCCCCAGGGAGCTGTAAGGGGGGGGCACCAGAGCCCTCTGACCTCAGTGTGACTTCTGGCCTTCTGCTCCCAGCCTCCTCTCCTTCTATCTCCTGTCCTTTCCTCTCTGCATTCTACTGGGTCAGCCCTATCCAGGGGAAGGCACTTTTTGAACATGAGGAATATCAAGATCACAAGGCTCTTAGAGGATGGCCCCATCCCTATTGGATGAAAAATGCTTTCAGAATGCTAGGAAGGTTAGGTGGGTCTGGGTTGGAACTGAGTGACTTTGTGTTAAGCCCTCAACTTTTCCACCCCTCTCGTCTTCTCCTCTGCATTCACACCTCAGGGTGTGTGGAGATCCACCCCCACTGGAAGGGCCAGATGTCATCGTGCCTATCCTCAAGGATGATGGGTCCTACATGCTCTGTGGATTTTGGGCAGATGATGATGCTGAAGCTCCAATCTGGGCCTGTGCTGGGGCCTGGCACCCTACAATCCAGCAGCCCATCTGCTGTGCTGAGGCCATTGTGGGTGAGTCCTTTGATGGGAATCTTGCTGAGACCTGCCAAACCTCCTGAGACCACCCCAATAACTCTGACCTACTTGCTGTAACCCCCCAGGAAAGGAGGTGATGAGTAGGCAATCACATGGCTACATCTATATGGACAAATGCAGAACACTGGGTGGGGCTACAGCACACATGTCATGTAGGCAGGTGTTTCTTAACCTCAGAGTCCCTGGGAGGGAGTTCTCCTTTGGTTGGTAAAGACTTGCCATTGGAAGCGTGTGCTCCTGGGCGTGACACTCTTTTTAGCACAGGTAATGCCACAACTAGACGGCATGGATGTCTCTAAGTTGTGTGATGGGGGGCAGTACCTGAGCTTTACTGTGCCATCGCATTTGCATATCATCCTGGTTACCACATCCGGCCCCATTGTACTCTCTGCAGTGGAAAACCCCTACCACCAAAAGGAGGAAGTGGAGTTGGCATCTACAGACCAGGCGGAGGCTATCCCCAGGTAAACGTTCAGATGGGTTCAGGGTGTTTCAGCATGGCCATCTGGAGATTGCACATAGGAAGGAGAGAATGTGCCCCAAGGGCCATTTATACCATTCAAAACTCCTCCCACAGAGACTCTGAGAGCAGCTCTCCAAACCTCCATGTGCTGTTGAAGTCCCCAAAGACTGTCCAGTCAACTCCCTTCAACATCCACTGAACACCTGCATAGTTACTTTGGGAACGAGTCAGCAGTCCAGGTCATTTCTAATGCCACTGCTTCTGTGTGGCCTACATTAAAGTGAGAGGCCTCTCCCTTGGCCCCTCTTCTTGTCCCTCATCAGCATCCCTGTGTTACATTCATAGACAGGGATTCCAATGCCTGGATGCATGCTACAGTGCTGATGTAATTAGGACACATCCTGAGGTAGTCCGGGGAGCTCAGGTGCTTTAGCTGGGTGGCAACATTCCATGACAAGGGGATTCTGTTCCCTGCAACTAGACAACTGGCTTCTGGCCAGCTTGTCCTTCTCTGTCCCCAGGGGGTTTTGAGAGTGGGCACCAGAGCCCTCTGCTCCTCAGTGTGTCTTCTGGCCTTTGGCTGCCAGCCTCCTCTCCTTCTGTCTTCCTGTCCCATACTCTCTGCCTTCTGCTGGGTCTTCCCTATCCAATGAAGGCTCACTTTGGATCAGGGGAGGATCTAGATCACATGGCTGTTAGTGGTCGGTCCTGTCCCTATTGGGTGACAGATCTCTCAGATTGCTAGGATGGTTTGGTGGAAATGGGTTGGAACTGAATGACCTTGTGTTAACCCTTCATGTTTTCTACCTCTTCCATCCTCCCCTCTGCATTCACACCTCAGGGTGGGTGAAGATCCACCCCCACTGGAAGGGCCAGATGCCATCGTGCCTGTCCTCAAGGATGACGGGTCCTACGTGCTCTGTGCATATTGGGCAGATGAACCTGAAGCACCAGACCAGGCCTGGGCTAGGGCCTGGCACTTTACAACCCAGCAGCCCCTCTGCTGTGCTGAGGCCATTGTGGGTGAGTCCTTTGATTTGATCTTGCTTCAGACCTGCCAAACCTGATTGTACCTCAGTGACACTGGCCTGCTTGTTCTAACCCCCAGAGAAAATGTCCTGATTTGGTAAGATGTCCCTTAGCTCAATCTAGATGGTCTGAAGTAGAATCTTGGTGGAATTTGCAGCAAAGATGTTTTACAGGCAGGTATCTCCTAACCTCAGAGCCCCAGGTTATGCTCCATTTTCTGGCACCAAAGCCAGTCATGTCGGCACCCGAGGCAGGTGTGATGGCATGGATCCAGCGATATATACTATGCTCATGCATGGGGCGGGTTTTTTTCCTAGGCCTTACTTGGTAGAGTGGGATGCCCTTGGCCAGTTGTAGGCTTCCCTGTGAGACCTCTGCCCCAACTATGGCTAAGATACTGCATGCCTGCCAGGACAGCTGTAGTCTTGGCTTACCTTCTCAGCCTGAGTTCTTAACCACACCCCCCTAAACAGGACCACACTGTCTCTCTTATTTCCTTTGTGTGACATCACCCCTTATCTGAAGCCCAGGACCATGTACTAAGGGTTCTATCTGAAATTACCCGTGCTGGCCTCGAGCCTCTGAGGATTCACTAAGGGGCATGGTGTCTGCATGGCACCAAAAGACTTCAATGGTGTGAAGCTCCTTGGGTTTCCCATGTTCATATTGCAGCAGAGTGTGTGAGCCTGGGAGTCTCCCACATTGGCTGTTGCGTGGGACAGTCCTCCCATTGTGTGTTTGGTCTCTTAGAACATATCTGACCCACAGGCCAAGGACACAAAACATTGAAAATGGCTGACCAATTGGGAAGGTTAAGGTTCCTGTTGTGTGTTGTGAAACACTCCCCCAAAAGGAGGTAGAGCAGCATTGTTAGTCAGAGGACTTGAGCATTACTGGCATGTCCTCCTGTGAATTAGGCTGTCACTATCCAAGGCTGTGCCACAACCAGACAGTACAGATTTACTCTGAATATGGTGGGACAGTTGTGATACCTGTGCCTTACTAGCCCGTTGCATTTGCATGTCATCTCATTTACCATGCCCTGCCCCATTTGCACTCCTTTGCAGTGGAAGACTCCTCAAACAAAAAGGAGAAAGTCAAGGGGGCATCCTCAGATCAGGCTGAGGCTATGTCCAGGTAAGTTGACAGCTGGCTCCAGGGTTTTTAGTATGGTATGGCTATCTGGTGATGGCAGAAATGGGGTGAGAGAAAGTGCCCTGTGAGATTTTTAAAACATTCATTGCTCCTCCCCAGGAAGACCTGGCACCCCTCTTGAAATCCCCATGTGCTGAGTTACACTGTGCTGCTGCCCAGGTCACTGCCCAGTTATCTTCCCCTGGACACCTGCATAAGTTTCCCTGGAAACCAGTCACCTATCTAGATCATTCCTAATACCACTGCTTCTGTGTGCTTTTCCTAACAAGTGAAGGGCCACGCCCTCAGCCCCACTGCTTGTCCTTCATCAGCATCCCTTGTCCTTTTCTGTCTCCAGGGGTTGACAAGAGGTGCCCCAGGGCCCTCTGCTCTTCAGCATGCCTTCTGACAATTGCCTACAGCCTCCTCTCCTTCTATCTTCCTGTCCCATCCTCCCCATGTTCTGTTGGGTCTGCACTGTCCATGTGACAGTTCACTTTGACTGCACCAAGGGAGGCTCTAGATCAGATGGCTCTTAAGGGACGATCTTGTATCTGTTGGGTGACAGACACTTTTGGACAGGGAGGAAGGATTGGGGGGACTGGATTGCAACTAAATGACTTTGTGTTAAACATTCCTCTTTTCCTCCCCTCTTGTCCTGCCCTCTGCATTCACACCTCAGGGTGGGTGAAGATCCACCCCCACTGGAAGGGCCAGATGTCATCGTGCCTATCCTCAAGGATGATGGGTCCTACATGCTCTGTGGATTTTGGGCTGATGAGTCTGAAGCACCAGTCCAGGCCTGTGCTGAGCTCTGGCACCTTGCAACCCAGAAGCCCATTTGCTGTGCTGAAGCCATTGCAGGTGAGTCCTTTGATGTGACTCTAGCTGCAGACCTGATAAACCTCCTGAGTGCACCTGGTGACCCTGTTATGCTTTCTTGAACACTGCTGGGAAAGATTGTGATGGGGTAGGCTGAACCATGGGGCAGATCTAGATTGACAGAGACAGAACCTGGGGTAGAGTTTGCTGCACTAATTTAGGCATGTGTTATTTAACCAGAGATCCCCATGTTATGCCCCATGCTCAGCAATGAATCTGACCATGTCACTGTGCCCAAAGCAGGTGTGATGGCATGGCCCGGGCTTTGGAGCCTGTGCTCATTCATGTGACAGGGTTTTCTTCCAGGCCTCCACTTGAAGAGTGGGATGCCTTTTATCAGTGCAGGCTTCCTTGTGAAACCTCTGCCCCATTTGGTTACCAAGACACTACATGCCTGCCAGGACAGCTATTCTGGCTACTTTCTCAGCCTGAGATCTCCACCAGATCCCGCTGAGTAGGGTCACACTCTCTCACGTTCCCACTGTGGTGATGTCATTCCAGATCAGGAATCCTCAGCCATGTATTGAGAGTTCCATCCTGAAGTAGTCAGTACTGGCCTCGTGTCTATCTGGATGCTCTAAGGGGCACAGTGTCTGCCTGGCACCGAAAGACTTCAGTGCTGTGAGCCCCTGTTGGATTCACATGTTCACATTGCAGCAGAGTGTGTGTGCCTAGGAATCTCCCACTTTGGATGTTGCATGTGATGGTCCTCCCATTGTGTGTATGGTCTCTTAGAACATATCTGACTCACAGGCCAAGGACACATATGGTTGAAAATAGCTGACCACTTGTGGAAGATCAGGATGCCTGTTTTGTGTTATGAAAAACTTCCCAGGTAGGGAGGGAGGGCTACATTATTAGACAGAGGACTTGCCATTCCAGGCTTGTCCTCCTGTGAGTGAGGCTGTGGCTAACACAGGCAGTTCCACAACTTGACAGCATAGGTGTCTTCAGAAGCTGTGTGACAGTGGGTGGTGCCTTACTTTATGCCATCTCATGTACATGTCATCCCATTGACCACATCCTGCCCCATTTGCACTCTCTGCAGAGGAAGAGTCCTCCTGCAAAAAGGAGGAAGGGGACTCAGCATCTGCAGAGCAGGCCGAGGCTATACCCAGGTAAGTCGGCAGATGGGGTGGGGGTTATTTATTATGGACTCCTGGAGATGGCAGACATGGGGAGGAGAGAATGTGCCCCATAAGCAATATTTACCATTCAAATCTCCTCCCATGAATATTCTGCGAGTACCTCTTCAAAGTTCCATGTGGTGAGGCTGGCCCCAGGGGTCTGGGAGAGGGACACCAGAGCCCTCTGCTCCTAGAATGCTTTCTGGCCTTCTATTGACAGCGACCTCTCCTTCTGTCTTCCTGTCCCATCCTCTCTGCATCCTGCTGTGTCTGCCCAATCCTGTGAAGGGTCTCTTTGTCTGAACAAGGGGAGGATCTAGATCAGATGGCTCTTAGAGAGTGCTCCTGTCCCTATTGGTGAAAGACTGTTTCTGAGAGCTAGGAAGGGTTAGCAGTGCTGGGCTGCAACTGAGTGACTTTGTGTTAAGCCCTCATCTTTTCCTCCCCTCTTGTCCTGCCCTCTGCATTCACACCTCAGGGTGTGTGGAGATCCACCCCCACTGGAAGGGCCAGATGCCATCGTGCCTATCCTCAAGGAAGATGGATCCTACCTGCTCTGTGGATATTGGGCTGATGAGCCTGAAGCACCAGTCCAGGCCTGGGCTGGGGCCTGGCACTTTACAACCCAGCAGCCCATCTGCAGTGCTGAGGACACTTTGGGTGAGTCCATTGATATGATTCTTGTTGCAGGTATGATAAGCCTGTGAGCATCCCAATGACCCTAGTTGCTTGCTCTAAGCCCCTGGGGAAAGGTGGTGATGTGGTAGGCTTTCCCCAGGGCTACATCTGGATGGACTAAGGCAGAACCCTGGGTGGAGTTTGCAGCATGGATGTAGTCTAGGCAGGTGTTTCTTGCCCCAGCCCTGTGCCATGACCCTGCCATTTCTCCCAGGAAATCTGGACTCCTGGCTACCTTCTCAGCCCAAGATCTTAACCAGATGCTCTTCAAGTGGGCTGTTCATTCTCTTGTTCCCATAGTGGAGACTGCACTTCCCCTCTGGAACACTTAACCATGTACTGGGGGTTCCATCCTGAGGTTGTCAATGCTGGCCCCGTGCATCTCGGGATCCACTAGGACCACAGTGTCTGTATGACACCAAAAGGCGCCTGTGTGTGGGAAGCTCTATGGGTTTCCCATGTTCATTTTATGGCAGGGGATAGTAACCAGGGAGTCCCCACATTGCCTACAGGATCAGATGAGCCTCTAATTGTGCAGTTGAACACTGAGACACCTAAGAGAGCCAGTGGATTGAATGTGGCTGACCCCTGTGGGAGATCAGGATGCCTGATGAGTGAGTTGACACACAGGGAGGGAGATTTCCATTGTTGGGCAGGGGACTGGGCAGGGGACTTGTCAAAACATGCATGTCCTTATGGTTTGGTTCTGTTGCTAACCAAGATAGTACCACAACCAGACAGCATAGATATCCTTGGAATCTGGTGTGACAGTAGGCGGTACCTGTGCTTTAGCATGCCCTCACATTTGCTTATCATCTCATTTGCCATGTCCTGCCCCATTTGCACATCTTTGCAGTGGAAGAGCCCTCATTTCAAGAGGAGGAAGGTGTGGTGGCACCTGCAGACCAGGCCGAGGCTAATCAGAGGTAACCTAGAGATGGGTTGAGGGGACTTTACTAGGGACCCCTAGAGATGGAAGACGTGGGAGAAGAGAAATTGTCCCACTCAAATCTCTTCCTACAAATGCTCTGGAGCACCTCTTGAAGGCTCCATGTGCTGAGGTGGACCCCAAATCCTGCCAGGTGCCATCACTTATCCTCCTTTGGACACCTGCACAAATATTCCTGGGCCCAGTCTCCTGTTGAGGTCATTCCTCGTGCCACTGCTTCTGTGTGGCCTCTCTAAAAACTGAGGGCAACTCCCTCAGCCCCTCTGCTTTTCCTTCATTAGCAACCCTGCAATAAGATGATAAAGACAGGGATGCACTGCACAGTTCTGACAGAAATGGGACCCATCCTGGGGTTGTCTGGACTGTTGAAGTACTTTCCCTGGGTTGGAGCATTTCACATTAATGAGAATCTTTTCCCTGAAACTAGACAACTTGCTTCTGGCCGGCTTGTCCTTCATTGTCCTCAGGGGGCTGTGGGAGTGGGCACCAGCACCCTGTGCTCCTTCTTCAAGCCTTCTACTGACAGCTTCCTCTCCTCCTATCTTCCTGTCCCAGCCCCTCTTCATTCTAATGTGTCTGCCCTGTCCATGTGAAGGCTCATGTTGTCTGAATGAGAGGATGATTTAGATCAGCTCGATCTTAGAGGATAATCCTGTCTCTCTTGGGTGACAACCCTTTCAGACTGCTAGGAGGGATTGGTGGGACTGGGTTGGTGGAACTGAATGACCTTGTGTTAAGCCCTCATCTTTTCCACCCCTCCCAGCCTCTGCTCTGCATCACACCTCGGGGTGTGTGAAGATCCACCCCCACTGGAAGGGCCAGATGTCATTGTGCCTATTCTCAAGGATGATGGGTCCTACATGCTCTGTGCAGTTTGGATGGATGATCCTGAAGCACCAGTCCAGGCCTGGGCTGGGGCCTGGCACCCTACAACCCAGCAGCCCATCTGCTGTGCTGAGGCCACTGTGGGTGAGTTCTTTGATGTGAAACTTGGTGCAGGGCAGCCAAACCACAGGAGTACACCCATAAACCCTTGGCCTGCTTTCTGCAACACTCTGGAAAAGGTCTGAAATCTTAGGCTATCCACTAGACTTCATTGAGGTGGACTGAGGCAGAACCTTGTGTGGAGTTTGCAGCAACTGTTTAGTGTAGGCAGGTGTTTCTTAACCTCAGAGCCCAGGTTATTCTCCACTTTCTGGCACCAAAGCCAGCTGTGTCACTATGCCCAAGGCAGATGTTGTGGCATCGAACCACCATGAGCCTGTGCTCATGCATGCAACAAGGTATTTTTCTAAGGCTCCTCCTCTTGGAAGAGTGGGATGCCTTTTGCCAGTGGCAGGCTTCTCTGTGAGACCTCTGCCCCAGCAATTTGCAAAGACAATGTCTGCCCACTAGGCCAGCTATACTTCTGGTCACCTTGCTGAACTGAGATCTTAATCACATCCCTTTGAACAGGGCCATACTGTCTCTCTTATTCCTACTGTGGTGATGTCATACCTCATCTGGAACCCTGGGCCATGTCCTGAGGGCTCCATCCTGTGGTAGCCAGTGCTGGCCTATTGCCTCTCGGGGTTCACTAAGGGACACAGTGTCTGCATAGCACCAAAAGTCTTAGTAGTGTGAAGCTCTGAGGGTTTCACATATTCATATTGCAGCAGAGTGTGTGAGCCTGGGAGTTCCCACCATGGCTGTAGGATGGGATGAGCTTCTCATTGTGTGGTTGGTCTCTTAGAACATATCTAATTCATAGGCCAAGGGCCCATATGATTGAAAACAGCTGACCACTTGTGGAAGATCATGATGCCTGTTGTGTGTGATGAAACACTCCCAAGAAAGGGAGGGCTGCATTGTCAGGCAGAGGACTTGCCATTGCAGGCCTGCCCTCCTGGGAGTGAGGCAGTGGCTGACCAAGGTCATGTGACCACACCTTTCTTATGAAGATGCTAGAATATGGTGTGGTACCTGTGCTTTACTAGGCCATCGCATTTGCATGGCATCTCATTTCACATGTCCTGCCTCATTTGCATTTCTTTGCAGTGAAAGATGCCACCTACCAAAAAGAGAAAGTCATGTTGGCAACTGCTGATTGGGCTGAGGCTACCTCCAGGTAAATCGACAGATGTGTTCAGGGTGTTTTAGTATGGACATGGGGAGATATCAGACGTGAGGTGAGAGAATGTGCCCTCTGTGAGATTTATATCATTCAGTTTTACTCCCACAATGACTGGATGCACATCCTGAAAGCTTCATGTGCTGAGTTGCACTGTAACACTGTCCTGCTCACCGCCCATTTACCCTCAATGGACCCCTGTATAAATTTCCCTGGAAACCCGTCACCTGTCTAGGTCACTCCTAATGCCACTGCTTCTGTGTGGCCTCTCTAAAAAGTGAGGGCCACTCCCTTGGTCCCTCTGCTTGTCCTTCATCAGCATCCCTGTGGTGCGATGGTGAGACAGGGAGTGTGCAGGGCATGATGGCACCACAGTGCTGATGGAAATGGGACCCATCCCGAGGCTGTCTGGAGTACTAAAGAGCTTTAGCTGGGTGGGAACATTGCACCCCAAGGGGATTCTTTCCCTGGAACTAGACAACTGGCTTCTGGCCAGCTTGTTCTTCTCTGTCCCAGGATGCTGTAAGAGGGCCCTCTGGCCTTGGGCTGACAGACTCCTCTCCTATTTTCCTGTCTCACCTTCTCTGCATCCTGCTGGGTCTGCCCTGTCCCTGTGAGACTCACTTTGAATCAAGGGAGGATCCATTCTGATGGCTGTTAGTGGATGGTCCTGTCCCCACTGTGTGACAGACCTTAAGGACTGCTAGGAAGGTTTGGTGGAACTGGGTTGGAACTCAATGATTTTGGTTTAAGCCCTCATCTTTCCCAATCCTCTCATCCTCCCCTCTGCTTTCACCCCTCAGGGTGTGTGGAGATCCACCACCACTGGAAGGGCCAGATGTCATCGTGCCTATCCTCAAGGATGACAGGTCCTACATGCTCTGTGCATATTGGGCAGATGAGCATGAAGCCCCAGTCCAGGCCTGGGCTGGGGCCCTGCACCCTACAGCCCAGCAGCCCATCTGCTGTGCGGAGGCCATTGTGGGTGAGTCTTTTGGTGGGAATCTTGCTCTAGACCTGCCAAACCACCTGAGTGCACCCTAGTGACAGAGGCCTGCTTGCTCTATACCCCTGGGGAAAGGTGTGATGTGGCAGGAACTCTGCGCTACTTCTGGATGGACTAAGCAGAGCCCTGGGTGGAGTTTGCAGCAGGGATGTAGTGTAGGCAGGTATTTCATGACCTCAGAGCCCCAGGTTATGTTCCGTTTTCTGACAAGCAAGCCAACCATATTGCTGCATAAGAGGCAAGTGTGATGGCAGGGCCCCAGCCTGTGCTCCTGCATGTGTCAAGGATTTCTTCTAGCCTACACATGGAAGAGTGGGGCATCTTTGGCCAGTGACAGGCTTCCCTTGAGGCCTTTGCCCTAGATGCCATTACACTGCATGCCTGCCACCACAGCTCTACTCGGGTTACCTTCTCAGCCTGATATCTTTCTCAGATCCCAATGAACTGGACATGCTGTCTCTCTCATTCCAATTGTGTTGATGTCACTCTTCATCTAGAACCCTGAGCCATGTCCTGAGGGTTCCATGCTGAGGTTGCTAGTGCTGGCCTCATGCCTCTCAGGATCCACTAAGGGCCACTGTGTGAATGACACCAAAAGGCTCCTGTGTGTGTGAAGCTCTGTGGGTTTCATATGTTCATACTGTGGCAGGGTGTACGTGCCCAGGAGTCCCCCACCAATGACTGCTGTGGGGATGAGCCCCCTGTTGTGACACATCAGACATAGACCAAGGAGCCACGTGGTGAAAGCGGCTGGCCCGTCATGGAAGATCAGGATGCCTGATCTGTGGCTATCACACTCCAGACAGGCAGGGAGCTCTCCATTGGTAGGCAGAGGACTTGCCATTGCAGACATGTCCCCTGGGAGTGAGGCTGTTGCTAACACCTGTTCACTAAGTGAACAGCATAAGCGTCCTCAGAAGCTGGTGGGGCATTTGTGATACCTGTGCTTTACTATGAGAATGTGTTTGCATGCCATCTCATTGACCATCTCCTGCCCCATTTGCCCTCCTTGCAGTGGAAGATGCCTCCAGCCAGAAGGAGAAAATAGAGGTGGCATCTGCAGAGCAGACTGAGGCCACACCCAGGTAAATCTGCAGATGGGGTGTTTCTTTCTTTTTTCTTTTTTTTTTTTTTTTAGTGTGAATATCTGGAGATTTGTGACACGGTGGGAGACAATGTGCAACTGGAGTCCATTTATAGCATTCAAAGTTCCTCCCAAGTAGACTCTGTCTAAGGAGGGCCCCAAATACTTTCCACATCAGCCCCATGTCCAGCCTCCATTGGACAGCTGCAGAAGTTTCCCTGGGAAAGTCACCAGGCCAGGTCATTCCTAATGCCACTGACTCTCTGTGGCCCATTGAGAGAATGACCACTCGCTCAGCCTACTGGTTGTCTCTCATCAGCCCCCCCCCCACCCCACAGTACAATGGTAGGTACAGGGAATGTCCACTGCACCCATGCACTCCTTAGTGCTGAGGGAATGGGGACCATCCTGAGGTGCTCTGTGGTGTTAACGGGCTTTAGGAGGGTGTGAGAATTCCACCAAAGGGGACTCTTTCACTGAAACTAGACAACTGGCTTCTGGCAATCTTGTCCTTTTCTGTCCCCCCTGGGGAAGGGGGGTGAGTGTTGGAGAGGGGCGGTGAGCCCTGTGCTCCACAGTGAGACTTCTGGCCTTCTACTGACAGCCTCCTTGTCTCCTGTCTTGCTGTCCAGTTTCTCTACATCCTGCTGGGTCTGCCCTATCTGTGTGAAGGGTCACTGTGTCTGAAGCAGGGAGGATCTAGATCAGAGGCTTTTAGAGGGTGATCCTGTCCCTATTGGGTAAAAGATGCTTTCAAAATGCTAGGAAGGTTTGGTGTGACTGGGTTGGAACTGAAAGAATTTGTGTTAAGCCCTCATCTTTTCCTCTCCTCCTGTCCCCTCCTCTGCATTCACACCTCAGGGTGGGTGGAGATCCACCCCCACTGGAAGGGCCAGATGTCATCGTGCCTATCCTCAAGGATGACGGATCCTACCTGCTCTGTGCATATTGGGCAGATGAGCCTGAAGCCCCAGTCCAGGCCTGGGCTGGGGCCCTGCACCCTACAGCCCAGCAGCCCATCTGCTGTGCTGAGGCCATTCTCGGTGAGTCCTTTGATGTGACTCTAGCTGCAGACCTGATAAACCTCCTGAGTGCACTCCTATAACCCTGGCCTGGTGCTCTGACTCCACTCATCTTCTGGAATCCTAGGGAATGTACTGAGGATTCCATCCTGTGGTTGCCTGTGCTGGCTCGTGCCTCTCAGGATCTACTAAGAACCACAGTGTCAGCATGGCACCAAAAGGCTCCTGTGTGTGTGGAGCCCTGAGGGTACACATGTTCATATTTTGGCACGGTGGAGGAGTCTGGGAGTCCCTCACCATGGCTTAGGATTGGATGAGCCCCCATTGTGTGGTTGGTCACTTAAAACACATCTGGGTGTCAGCGCCGTGGTGCAGTAGGTTAATCCTCTGCCTGCGGTGCCAGTACCCCATATGGGCACCTGTTCTAGTCCTGGCTGCTTCACTTCCAGTATAGCTCTCTGCTATGGCCTGGGATAGCAATATAAGATTGCCCAAGTCCTTGGGCCCCTGCACCCGCATGGGAGAACAGGAAGAAGTGCCTGGCTCCTGGCTTCAGATTGGCGCAGCTCTGGCTGTTGTGGCCATCTGGGGAGTGAACCAATGTAAGGAAGACCTTTCTCTCTGTCTCTCCCTCTCACTGTCTGTAACCCTAACTCAATTAAAATAAATAAAATCTTTAAAAAAGTAACACACACCTGGAACTTACAACATATAGCCATGGGATTGAGAGCAGCTGATCACTTTTGGAAGATCAGGATGCCAAATGAGTGAGAGGGCACATGCCCAGCAGGGAGGGAGATTTCCACTATTGGGCAGAGGACCTGTCTAAACAGGCATGTCCTCCTGTTTGGGAGCTGTTGCTAAGCAAGGTAGTGCCACAGCTGGACAACATAGATATCCCTGTATGACTGTGGGTGGTACCTGAGCTTTAATATACCATCGCTTTTGTTCATCATCTCATTTACCATGGCCTGCCCCATTTGCACGTCTTTGCAGTGGAAGAGCCTTCATCACAAGAGGAGGAAGGGAAAGTGGCACGTGCAGACCAGGCCGAGGCTAATCAGAGGTAAATCTACAGATGGGTTGAGGGTGTTTTACTCTGGACATCTGGCATGGCAGACACGGGAGGAGAGAAAGGGACCCATGAGCCATTTTTCCCATTCAAATCGCATCCTACAGACTGTGGACCATGTCTTGAAAGCCCCATGTGCTGAGGCAGGTCACAAACACTGTGCAGGTCACCAACTACATATCCTCTTTGGAACCTACGTAAGTTTTCCTGGGGTCCAGTCATGCCGAGGTCATTCCTCATGCCACACTTCTATGTCACCTCCATAAAAAGTGTTTGGCAGCTCCCTCAGCCCCTCTGCTTGTGCTTCATCCACATCCCTGCAGTACAACAATAAAGACAGGGATGTCCAATGCACCAATGCTCTCCACAGTGCTTAGTGAAATGGGATCAATGCCAAGGGCATCTTGGTTGTTAAACTGCTTTCATTGGTTGGAAGCATTCCAGACCAAGGGGATTCTTCTCCCTGAAACTAAACAGGCTTCTGCTCAGCTTCTCCTTTCCTGTCCCAGGGGGCTGGGAGAGGGACACAGAACCCTCTGATCCTCAGTGCCTTCTGCCCTTCGGCTGCCATCCTTCTCTCCTCTGTCTTCCCGTCCCATCCTTCTCTGCATCCTGCTGGGTCTTAGCTATCTGTGTGAAGGCTCACTTTGTCTGCACCAGGGGAGAATCTAGATCAGATGGCTCATAGAGATTGATCCTTTCCCTGTTGGCTGACAGACCCTTTCAGACTGCTAGGAAGGTTTGGTGGAACTGGGTTGGAACTGAATGACTTTGTGCTAAGCCCTCATCTTTTCTACCTCTTCCGTCCTCCCCTCTGCATTCACACCTCAGGGTGTGTGGAGATCCACCCCCACTGGAAGGGCCAGATGTCATTGTGCCTATCCTCAAGGATGATGGATCCTACCTGCTCTGTGGATACTGGGCAGATGAGCCTGAAGCACCAGCCCAGGTCTGGGCTGAGGCCTTGCATGCAAAAACTCAGCAGCCCATCTGCTGTGCTGAGGCTTTTTGGGTGAGTCCTTAGATGTGAATCTTGCTGCAGACCTGTCAAAGTGCCCGAGTGGACTCCTATGATGCAGGCCTGCTTGCTGTTACTCCCCAGGGAAAGGTGGTGATGTGGCAGGCTGTCCCCTGGGCTATATCTGGATGGACAGAGGCAGAACCCATGGTGGAGTTTGCAGCACAGTTGTAGTGTGGCTGGTGTGTCTTAGCCTCATAGTCCCAGGTTATGCCCCCCTTTCTGACACTGACACTTGTTGTGCCTGAAGCACGTGATGGGGCATGGCCCCAGCTTTTGTTACTAAACTTTTGTTGCTGAACAAATTATTTACTCTTAAGTATTTATATCTCATTTGAGGGTTTTGGGAAAAAAAATCTGTATTCTTTCTGTTGGACTATTAAGTCAAATGGTTTTCAGAATGTCTGACTTAGAATTGTTTTGTAGGTTCTAGGTTTTCTTAGTAACTCATGCGCTGCAGATGAGCTGAGTTTGGTCCTAGTCTCTGTCACTGCTGAGCAGTCCCTCCAGACTCAGCTGGCAGCAGGCCCTGACCAAGACTCTCATTTGATTTCTTTCTGTCTCCCTCTCAGCTGCTAAGAACTTCCTCTGGTGGATACCATGAAACCTGACTCTGTTCATTCCAGTACCCCATTTATATTAAAGTTTGGTTTTGTTAATTATTTGGGTTGAATATTTTGCTCCATAATCTTTAAACCTCACAAATACATGGATTAGTATAACACTGGAACCTGGAATTCTAGGTGTCTTCTGATAACTGTAGTCAAGATTGCTCCTATGCCACAGGACGTGTCTACATGCATCAAGTCTAGTGAAAAAAGCCAGACATAGTCCAATACCATGTGAGTACAGGTTAAAGCAGACCTGCTAGGAGTGCACAGTAAGGAGGCAGTTCTAAGGTGAATGCAAGAATGCATATACTCAAGATGAGCATGAGAATCTCTCAAGACAGTGAGGGAGTGTCATTAGAAAGGCGTGTGGGACTCTTCTGGAATCTTAGTGGGGATATTCACTTTCAACAACATATTAATGTGTCCCCTTGAATTTCATGGGTCTTTCTCCATACTGGTTTACAAAACAAAGGAAAATGATCGGGCCGGCACCATGGCTCAATAGGCTAATCCTCCACCTAGCAGCACCGGCACACTGGGTTCTAGTCCCGGTTGGGGCACCAGATTCTGTCCCAGTTGCTCCTCTTCCAGGCCAGCTCTCTGCTGTGGCCAGGGAGTGCAGTAGAGGATGGCCCAAGTGCTTGTGCCCTGCACCCCATGGGAGACCAAGAAAAGCACTTGGCTCCTGCCTTCAGATCAGTGCGGTGTGTCGGTCACAGCGTGCCAGCTGTGGCAGCCTTTGGAGGGTGAACCAATGGCAAAAAGGAAGACCTTTCTCTCTGTCTCTCTCTCTCACTGTCCACTCTGCCTGTCCAAAAAAAAAAAATGATCATTTCCTGTCAGCACATCATCACAGGAAGCACACAGGGAACTACAAAATTTGGCTGTTTCTCTTCTGCACAGTGCAGTGAGCCTTGGGCCCCTTGCTGCCTGACTGTTGAGCAAAGGGTAGGAGGTGGCCCACATCCCAGCCAGGCCCCAATGGTGGTGTACAACTGGTGGAAGCCTCCCTCCAAGGGGAGTGTTGGCAACTGTAGAACCAAACTTATGTCCCTGGACTGACTCAGTGTCTCTGAGAAGCTGAGAAAGAGACAAAGAGAAACAGAGAGAGAGAGAGAGAGAGAGGGAGAGGGAGAGAGAGAGAAAGAGAGAGATATCTTCCATCCACTGGTATGCCCGTGACAAGTGCAATGCTACGACCACCAGGCAATAGGCCGGTGGACCCGTTAAATAGAAGAAGAGACAGAAACCCTGGAAAGGAAAGGACCCAACAACTGGAGCCGCTGCCTGCTGCCTCCAAGTGTGTGTTAGCAGAAATCTACACCTGGACGTGGAGCCGGGACTTGAACTCAGGCACTCTGATACAGGATGTTGCTGTCTCAAGGGGTGTAGTCCCTGCTGTGTCAAACAGCAGAAGTTAACCAGGGGAATCCTGGAAAGGGAAAGGCAGAGATGACCAGTAAGGTTCTTAAAAAGATATTACATCTTGGGCCAGGAACTCCATCTGCCTCATGAGCGTCTGAGCCACTGTGGCTCAGGGTCTGTATTTCTTATGACAGAGACAGCTGAGAAACCATAGAATGGTTCCTGAGCACTCTCAAGGGAGGAAAGTGAGAACATTTCAGGAGTGCATCCTTCCCTTGCCAGGTGGAACAAATTAGGAGCTCATAACATGGAGCTGAATCTTTAGTGCAGAGGTTAAGATGCCCGTGTCCCACCTTAGAGTTCACCTGGGTTCACTTTGCAACTGTGCTCCTATGAACCCTGTAATGCAGACCCTGGGAGGCAGCAGATGTCTCAAGTAATTATTGGATTCCTGTCACACACAGGATGGAGTTGGCTGGGGACCCCACCTCCTGGCTTTGGCTCCAACCAGGGACTACTTTGAACATTTGTGGGAGGAATCAGTGGATGAGAGGTCTGTCTGTTGTTCCTCTGTCCCTCTCTCTGCCTCTCTAGTGTATGCAAAAGGGGATTTTTAAAAAACACCTGGTACACCAGGTTGCTGTGTGGCCATTTCATGTTGTTGTTTGGGCAATGCTGGGAAGCATGTGCCAGAGATCAGCCCCCTTTGTACAATGGGAAGCAGTCATGTCTGCTTCTCTTCAAAGTCCCAAAGCATTCAGTAATCACAGAGAAAGGGGCCAGGACCTCCATTTGGGTCTCTCACTTGGGTGGCCCTAACTGGCTCATTAAGAGGAAGCTGGATTGGAATTAAAGTAGTCAGGACTGGAACCTGTGCTCCACAAGGGATGCCAATGTTGCAAGTAGTGGCTTAGCTGCCTATGCCACAATGCTCGCACCCATAAAAGGCATTTTTGAGACAACTGCAAAGCCTAGAAGTGTCCTGAGGCTCCAGTAGTAGTAACATGTTCCAATTGCCTGACTTCAGTCATTACCATTTGTATATACCAGAGACTGTCCCTGCTTTGGGAAATACACATTGATACACTTGGTGAGAACCCATGGAGTGTCAATGTACTCTGAAATGCCTTGGGAAAGATTGTTAGGAATAAAAATTTTCTATATATCTTAATTAAAAATACAAAAACAATTTATATCATTGGAAAAAGAATGAAAACAAAAAATAGTTTCTACTAATAAAATACTAATAGATGTTCAATAAATCAAAAAAGGAACATTTAAGACATACTTCAAAAATAATGAAAATACTTTTATAATTATTTGTTTCAACAAGTATAAGAAAATCAATTGGTAAATACATCATAAATATATCATCACACTGATGGTTATAGACTGGTACAAAGTATATTTCATATGGAAGTCATGAATATTTTAGATTCAAAATTCTGGACAGAATTAGGAAATCAGAAATTTAAGCAGTCTGAATCAATTGTAATTCTCAAGAGGAGGCTGGAAATACATGATTTAAATCTTGCTATGTATATACATTAAATTTATTGTAAATATAACAAAAATGAAAAAAACACCTGTGGATCTTTCCGATGCAACAGATATATATTAAGCTGAAGCTCACCAGTGGATTGCAAGATTTTAATGAATACCCAAGAAAAAGTCTAAAATATATGTACTATTATATCTGCATTTTGGTATAACAGTGTCCAATAATTTATGAAATTTCAAAGGAAACCATTGCAGTTCCCTTAGTACAAACTGCTACCACACTAAGCTGTATAAGCGTCACTATTGATTTGATGCTTCCTCTTCCACTATCATTTAACTTTTGAAAATTTTATTTAGTTGAGAGAGTGTGTAGGAGAGAGAGAGCATGCACATGTGATTTTATCTGATGGTTTACGATTTAAATGCCTGCGATGTTCAGGCCTCAGCCAGGACTGTAGTCTGGAGCCAGGATCTCAATCCAAGTACCTCCTTGGCTAATGGCCATTATTGTGTAACCCTGCGTAGAAAGAGCCTTGTGGGATGCTGCTGTTCTGCTAGGTCACCTGTGCTGCTGGTGCTGCTCCTGGCTGAATAAAGACTCTGCATCTGCTTACAGCTCTGGGAGTGTTCTTTCAGAATCTGGCCCAGAGTGCCTCAGCATCCCTGATGACTGTGCATGGGTTTGACATCTCTCACAGTCCACAGTATTTGGATTTCCTGCCAGGGAACATGTGGCCTCTTATAGGACCATAATACCTTGTGGCAGAGGTCCTAATGTCTTGGACTCCTCTTCAGGAGTGGAAACAGGTAAAATGGGCTTTGCATGTCCTGGAAGTCATAATGCTGGAAGGAGATCAGACCAGTGCTGTGTGGACAGGATGGATGTCGCTCACCATGTTAGGGTGGCAACATGAAGGCTTCCTCACTGTGTTAAGGTGTCAGTGTAAAGACACCCATATCACTGATGCTCAGGTAAAGGAGCTATGTGCTGGGGAGATGCAGCTGAATATCTGGGCACAGGCTTTGGAGCAGGACTGGCTGTGTCTGTACAGGGCAGAGTATGAATGGGAAGTGAGCAGCCCGGTGAGGAAGGACCCAGTGAAGAGCTGGGCCCCTGCCACCTCTGCATGCCCACCATGGGAGAAAGTGTCAGCTGGAGCTCAACCAGCATATAGCCCCAGGACGTGGGCCACAAGGCCTCCCTCAGGAAGTGAATTTGCTAATACTGCTTACACCCCAACCAAGCAGAGGGAGTTGGGGAAGCAAGCAGACAGAGGCCAGGAGAACCAAGAAAAGTATGGCTTTTGTGCTTGTGGAGTGATGGAGTTGATAGTCTCCAGTTGTCCCCATTAGAAATGAAGAAATTAACTTCCATTACATTTCACCCATTACTATGACAATGTCTGTAAATCAGCCATTGCCTTGGAGACTTGCAAGGGGATCATTCCCTGATGGAGTGCTTAAGGGCTACTGTGTGAGTAAATGGGCCATGCATGTGGACTTGGCTCACGTTATTAGATAAATGCCATGCCCATGTGGCAGGGTATGTTTAATGTGAATACTAGGGGCACTGGTGTTGAGCACTTAACCACTCAAATGAAAAATTTGGCCTCTTTACCTCCTCCTGCCTTTGGGTCTCTGCAGCCATAATAACCACCTATATTGACTGCCATGTTTGTGAGGTGACCCATGTTATGGAAAGATGTAGATGGTGTAGAGATAAAGCAGCAGGATGACAGGGTGGTACAACTGCTAGGAAAAAAGTAAAGGCAAACAAATGAAAATTCTGCCTTGGGGAGAGGGAAAAACAAGAAAATGGGTCATTAAAATGTCCCAGATATAAATTTGGATTGACCTGCCAATGGCAGGAATAAGAAAGGACAAAATCAATCACCAGCCAATGACGTGCTGTTAATGTTAGGTGACAGCTGCCCACTGGACAGCACTATTGGAAAATGCCCATGAGAGAAAAGAACTCAATTCACCCAATATGCCTCCAAGATTTCATGGGGGCTCCAAGAGAAGAGTTTTCCCTATTAGACTACTGGAAAGGCTGAGGAACTGAGTTGTGGGGGACCCAGGTGAATGGGAGGCCACATGTGGAATTAACAACCTATTGTCCCTCCTAATGTTCAGCATGTGCTGATACTGGTTGACACTGGAGCTGACTGCAGCCTTCTGTATAAGATTCCTGATTGCTCCAGTGTTTCTGTGGCATCCGTTGATGGCTATAGAGACCACACAATCTGGTGTGACAGGCAACAATGACTTTAGGCATAGGCCATCTTCTGCCCAGGCATACACAATTTATGTCTCCTCAGTACCAGAGTATATTTTAAAATAGATGTGCTCAAAGGATTGACTGTGCTCACCACACAGAGTGAATTCCCATTGTGGGTGTGAATTTTAAAGCCATGGTCAGGGGACACCTGCTGCATGTGGTAGTGACTTTGGAAGCACCCTAATTAGTAGTCTGGGTGTGACAATATTGATTGCTTAGAGGAAGTGAAGAAATTGGACAGACTATCCTGAAATTGGAGAAAGCTGACATTGTGTATCTTGCACACAGTCCCCACAACTAACTAATACGGCTGGTGTGGAAGCAAGATGGTACCTGGTGAATGAATATAGATTACTGAGAGTTAAACAAGGTGACACCACCTCTGCATCCTGCTGTTCCCTTGATTACCAACCTCTGGATCATTTGACTCTGATTTTGGGATGGTACTGCTATATAGTGGACCTAGCTAATGCCTTCTTCTCCATCAATGTAGCTCCTGAGAGTGAAGAGCAGTTTGCATTTACAAGTGAAGGGAGACATTGGGCCTTTGTTGTTCTTTCCCAAGGCTATCTACACAGTCCAACCATCTGTCATGGACTGGAAGCCAAGGACCTCATAGTGGGTGATCCCAGCAGTGAGCCTGAGCCCAGGCACATTTCTCCCCACCCCCACCTTCTGCCAGTCAGGCAAACTGCCCACATGGAAACCTATCCTCAAGCTGATTGGAGAGGCATATGGGCGCCAGTGTCAGTTCTGTCCTATAGTTAGTGTTCCCCAGAGTTAGTTGCACCCCTTCTCTTTCTCCCTGCCCTTTAAAAAGTGTACATGCTGCAAATAAAGTTGGACATGGTCACTGCAACTTGTCTCTGGTGCTTCTTTTGGGAAGGACACTGTTGCCATACTCTCCAATAATGTGGCTTTGCAGAACAAGCCACACCTGGTTACCTGAGAAAGGCCTTCCACTGTTGTATTCTTTCTTTCTGCAGACCCCAGGGCACAATCTGTGTGCTGCACTGCCAGTGTATGGAGGGTGTCTGCACTCATTGGCATGTGGCCCTGGCCTCACATGCTTCTTCCTCTGCTTCTGGGCCCTGCTGTCCTTTTAGAAGGGATCCAAGCTTACAGGGGACTAACCAGTCAAATGTGCCATCTTGGTGTCCCCAATCATAATGTCTGGCAAACCCCTTTTTCTGGGTAGGAAGTATATTCATAGGTGTAGGGATTGGGGTGTGGGCATCTTTGGGGTCACCATTCAGCAGCCCTCACACAGGTATCCATGTTATATCAACAAGACAGGTAAGTCTCACATACACCCAGTCTTGGAGGAACCTGGTGGTGAGATGATAATGCAGAATCCCTGGCCCCAAAACAACCCTGAGCTGCAGATATTTTGGGAGGAGTGATCCTGCCATTCAGACCACAGGACAGGGTGTACAAGTCAAGAATAACAGAGGAAACAATGCTTCTGTTCCACTTTGGTCACTGGAAGTCACACATCAAACTTGCTCTTCCAGTTTGCTTTTTTGTGTTGAGGACCTACTCACAGCATCCTGAAAATGCATTGCAAATGGAAAGAGAGCAAATATGTATGCACTGAGGTGAGTACCGGCCATGGGTGCCTGCACATGATGCTGGTGTGACACAGTGGCTGCAAGGACCCCCAGAGCGGCTTCTTCAAGTGAAACCCATGCAATGCCCATGACATTTCTACCATGCATTTATTGTAAGCAAGTAAAATATTGTGTAAAAATATCACTGGGTCTGGAATCTGGACATTGGGGGCTGCTGTGAGTGAAGGAACCACAACATAGGGGTTACTTCTATGGCATTGTTACAATAAAGTGGTGACTCTGTGAAGCTTTGCTCATCAAATTTAAGCTCCATCCATTGGAATAACTCAATTATAAGTAGTCATTATCTCTTTACCAGGATTCTAACAGAATCCCAGAAACATGCATTTTCTGGTTGATTTTTTTTACAATAAATGCTTTTTATTGTATGCTCATTTCAATGAGTAACATTTAGAAATTATAATCCCACATAACAGTGACAGTCTTATTTTATAGCATGTACATCATTTACAGCCACATAACACACAAGTTTAGCTGATTTTCAAAATTAATATTCTGAAGTTAAGAAAGATAAAAAATTTATTCTTTAGAAACTGTCTTATCTGTTGCCAAAACAGAAGATTTGAAACACAAAGCCACAATATATAGCATGAATTAAAATACATTTAAAGTATGTTGAACTGCTGAATGTAAACATGAAGCAACTAGGCATCCGCACTGCGTTCTTGAAGTTGTAAAGTTCCCAGCACACATGGACAAGTCCTTATGTGTGCTGCCCTGAGTGGACTCAGATTACAGCTCCACATTTGCCTCCAGGTGTCTGAAATCATTTCCCCAATATTTTAAAAACATCCCTTTCTTCCTGAGGCTCCATATCCTAACAAGAAGCAGCAGACAAAAGCAGGCCAGGGTGGCACACACATGTGTAGGAGATGCAACGGGACCACCACTGCCTCCAGAGGAGGGGTGCAGAGAACACAGGAGCCTCAGATGCTGAGCAGGGGCTACTCCAGTTCTCTTCTGGACCTGGCCAGAATGGGTGTTATCTCAGCCCTTGCGAGCAAAGATTCAGAAGATGAGTTACACACATGCAGCATGCATCAGCCGGCCCCATGTCACCTATGTTGGTGCAATTCCTCTTCCCCCATGAGGCAAACACTGGACATAGAGGTCCTCACCAGGCTGTGATCCAGTTCCCCTGTCACACAGTGAAAGAGCAGAACTGGAAGATGTGTGTGGATGGTGGGGGTGGAGACACTTGCTCAGCCCACCAGAGAAGAGGGGCTTGTGTGAAATTGGATATGGGGCTGGAAAGAGCCTGATAATTCTGGAGTGGGCAGTGTCTTTGATACTAACAGAATAGCATTCTTTCTTAGAGTTAGAGAATCAGAGCAAAAGTGAGAGTGAGCAAGAGAGAGAGTGAGAGAGAGAGATCTTTCATCCACTGACTCAGTCCCCAAGTGGCCTCAATGGCCAGAGCTGGGTCCATCTGAAGCCAGGAGACAGGAGCTTCACCTGGTTCTCCCACATGGGCACAGGAGCCCTAGGACTTGGGCCATCATCCACTGTTTTCCCAGGTGCAGGGAGCTAGAGCAAAAGTGGAACACCCAGGACATGAACAAGCACCCATATAGGATGCCATTTACCTGCTATGCCACAGTGCTGGGCCCTAAGTCCTATTTCTCCAAATAGAAGCTTTTTTTAATGTTTACTAGGATTTGTATATGTGATTACTATTCTGGTCTTGCTCTGCCTCTCTACAATTACACCAGTAAAATTTGTTTTAAAAATTGATTAAGTTGACCATATAATTTAGCAAGCAACAAGTGAGCTATATATGGATGATGAAACTTGATGCAACTGCACCTATAATTGTGTTCTTAGTGTCTCTAAGCCACAATTCTAATGTATTGTACTTGAGAAATGAATATATTTACTGTAATCATAGTTTTATTTAAATATCTAAATAATATCTGTAGGATTTTTATGTGTTTGTGGTTTGTAGTATTGATGGGGGATATTCTTGAACCTCAAGAGTTATTACCAATGTGTTATTTTTGTTTTTATAGAATAATTTAAAACAAGATACTAATTTTATAGGTAATATTTAGAGATTTTATAATTGTATATTTCACAACCTATTAAAATGTTTTTATATTGGAGCTTTTTTTACATTGTTGTAACATGCAACAGACACTTGTTTGTTTCAAAATAATGCATTCATTCAATAAATGCTTCATGTTATGGACCAGAAACCACAAGACTCTATGGATTCACAGAAAATGCACAGTGTTTGTTGATAGGCACCTAAACATTAGAAATGGAAAAATGTGAATTATCTTCTATAAATATTTCTTCTTTTAATTATTTGAACAAAATCTTTGGATTCAACATAGAGCAGAGAAACAAAATGACTAAGAATAATTACTATATATACTATAATTTAACAACTGAAGAAGTAGACCAGTGGGTGATGGAGCAACTGGTGAGTTCATGGACATGAAGAGTCTCCTTGGGATAAGGATGCGCTGGTGGCTGTCCTGAGCAGACACTGTGGAAGTGCAGTCCTTGGAGACACTGGACACTGTGGGCTCAGTTACTGGGCAAGCTGTGAGCTCACAGGAGGTCAGCGCAAGCAGGACCAAGAGGGGATGATGGAGAATCATCAGGCAGGAGTGTAGCAGCCTAAGAGTGGGTGGGGTCCAAGACTAAGCACAGGTTAGGTGAGGCCTGAATGACTGTCCTGGCAGGAGCAGGGCTGGGAGGCTTCAGGCTCCTCTGTGTGGGAGGAGCTGTGCTATCTCCTTAACCCTGATGGTCACATGCCCTGGCCAGGCCAGCAATGGTGTGGGGTTATCACAGCATGAGTCAGGGTTAAGGAGCAGGGAGTGGGACCCTGTGGGGCATCAGGAGGGTAGGACCGGCTGCAAGGACATGTTCATCATTACTCCCTCCTGGTTAGTCTCCAGTGATTCAGGTGGATGGCAGAGGAGGGCATGACAGATGGGAGGTGCCCCCATATGACCTTCTGAGTGACAGAAGCAATGTCCCTGAGGTGAGTTCTCCCAGTTCTCATCTTGTATTACTCAACCCATGGCCTGGTCAGCAGCACCTGGTAACCCAGCTGCCCTGAGACCTTGGGAAGTGGTTCATCCTTGGAGCCCCTGAATGTGATGATGTCTGGGGCAGGGTGGGGATCCCTGCCCTGCAGAACACACCCAGCACCACACCACAGTCACCTCCACCAGCCAGGGCCCAGCTTCCTCACAGGACCCTGCCCTTGGCCTCCCTCCATCCTCACCTCCAGGGGAGACCAGACAAGGGTGGTGAGGAGACAGGTGAATACAACAGCAGCAATGGAACCTGCATAGCTAGGAACACACATGGGCTTGTGCACACAAACACACACACAGGCTCACACTTGTCCCCAGTGGGATATTACAGCTCAGGCCCCCCAGGACAGGGAGAGTAGTGACAAGCTTGGCCACAGCAAGACCCAGGAGGCTCCACAAATCCTGCAAGGCATTCACTGTCCCTGCAGGACCAGAGGCAACCATGCCCAGCTGAGGAGCTGGAAGGGGACTAATGGTGCTGACGTGAAGGTGTCCCCCAGACATAGATGTCCCTCATCTGGGAGCCCTGGAGATTGTGGGTGCTCCTGCCCCATATGCTTATTGTCAACATCAGCCTCTGTGTGGTCAGCACCAGTGTCAGGGGCTGGTGGTGAAGTCATAGTGACTCAATACTTCACTCTTGCCTGTGTCCAGAACAGAGTTCTTGTTCCTTCTGCAGTCTGGTCCCTGCTGGCTCACGGTTCCAGGCAGGAGGCAGGCAGCCTGCCTCACCACTCACTCTAGTCCCTGGACTCTTTGACACCCAAAAGCAACAGCAGCAGCAAGGAAAGGCCAGAGGAGGACAGGAGGCACAGCCTGGATCAGCAGTGCTGGAGTAAGCCTGTCTTGTGGCAGGAGTTTGTGCCACTTGGAGTCCCCAATTCTGGTCATTTGCAAGGGTGGGGAAAGTAGGGAGACCTCAGGTAGTTGTATACCAATTGTGAGGGCACTCATTGCACTCATATTAATCCAAAATGCAAATGCTCAAAAGTCAATACAAAATATAATTGTAGAGGAGGAAAAGGAGGATGGAGGGTGGCATGGACCTGGGACCTTGTCCAGTGGGTGACAGAAGGCACTGGGACATCTGAGCCCATGACATACCTCCCACACATCTGTCCTTTTCTCTTGATCCCAGAAGAGACCACAGGCCCCCTGCTAGGGGATTCTTATTCCTCAGGGGGTTGGGAACCCTGACCCTGAGACCTGCTGATCTAGGAGGGTACCATTGTGACTGCACTCCATGATGTCATCATTGCCAAGCACTGCTCCTTCCATATTCTACAGCAGTTAGAGGCCACTCCTGTGTCAAGTGACCGGCTGAGCTGGAGTTTGTTTTCTAGGCAGCAAGCAAGTTCAGGACACGGGGATGGATTCAGGTCCAGGTGAGTGGGACTTGCTCTCTTCATGTCATGATGATTTGGGGACAGGTTGTCCCAGCTGTGTGGGCCTGGCCTCTCATGGCTACTGCAAAGGGCCATGCTGCCTGAGTGTCTCTCTCTCTCTCTCTCTCTCTCTCTCTCTCTAGCAAGTTTTCCAGCTACAAAACATGAAAAATTTGATTCTCTCTCTGAATACTCACAATGGAGATGTAGAACCTGAAATTAACTATGCCACTTTCAACTAATTTGAGAAAATGAAATGCTTATGTATAGTATTAACAAAATATGTATAATATTGTAAACTATAAATAACAAAATACTGATTTAAAAAAGACAAAGTACATCTAAAGAACTGGAAACCGTACTGTGCCCATGGATTACAGGATAAATGTAATAAAGGCACTGGTTTCCCCAAAATAGTAAATAACTCTAATACAATTCCATCACTATCCCAGCAAGATTTTTGTAGGTCTAGGTGAACTTATTCTAAAATTCATATGGAGAGTTAAGACAGTCTTGGGAGAGTGGGAAGAACAAAATGGGAAGATTCACTGCAGTCGATGTCAAGTCTCACTATGTAGATACAGTAATCAAGAATTTGTGACACTGGGGAAAGGACAGACATAGACAAATAGAACAGAGAACCCAAATAGGCCACACAAATATGCTCAATTGAATTGTTTTACTCAGTACCACAGGGAATTCAAAAAAGAAAGGATAACATTCAAAAAGTGGGGTTTCCCTGCCTCTGTTACACATCAGAGTGCCTGTGTTTGATGCCTGGCTCTGCTCCTGACTCCAGCTTCCTGCTACTGCAGACCCTGGGAGGCAATGCCAAAGGCTCAAGTAATTGGGTTCCTGCCCCCCACATGGGAGACCTGGAATGAGGCCCTGGCTCACTGCACTAGCCTGGCCCTGCCCCATCTGTTGCAAGGATTTCAGGAGTCTATCCATGGATGGAACATATCTCTGTCTCTCCCTCCTGTGCTGTCACTCTGCTTTTCAAATAAATATAAGGATCTTTAAAATATCTTTTAAAGGAAAAATACAGGACTCCAAGATGAATTTTCTCAACAGTTGACCAATGCATAATTTGTGAGTTTATTCAATATTCTATGCAATATTTAGATGCATTTGCATTTCTAATCAACCCAGATCAATTCACATGTCATATGAATGGAAAAAAATATATTTCATTCCATGGAACATTTAGGATATGATACACTAAGGGGTCATGTCATTCGAAGTTTATCTACAAATGGAACTGGGCATTTGGGTGTTATTGTTTCAGGTACTGCTGTTTTTTTCTTGGCTAAATCTGGCAGCCCTATCAGGCTAAACTTGGAAGTAGGGCCTTCTCTATACCAATTTCACCTATGACAAGTGTCAGACTGTCTTTTTTCCTCTCTGTAAAGTGGGGGTGATGACTTTTATTTTGCAAGGCTGCAAGCTTCCCAAATCACACAGCTCCACTAGCTGTTGGTGATGGTGAATGCTTAGCAATAAACATGCATGTCTGGGGATGATGGGTGGAGCACTGAATCTTTTTTTAAAAAAGATTATTTATATAAAATGGAGAGAGAGGGAGAAAGAAGGAGATGAGGGGAGAGAGAGAGATAGAGTGAGAGAATGATCTTCCATTTGTTGGTTCACTCCTCAAATGGCTAAAACAGGGCTGTACTAGGTCTTGAGCCAGGAACTCCACTGGGGTTTCCCATGTGGGTGGTAGGGAGCCAAGCACTCAGGCCATACCTCACTTCTCTCCCAGATATACACCAGCTGGATCAGGCACAGAGCATCAGAACTTGAACCAGTGCTCTGACATGGGATGCTGGCATCACAGGTGGTGCTTTAATGTGCTGTTTCACAACACAAGTCCTTAATTAAACACATCTTGCTTGTTACTGTATCCCTGGGTTAAAGCAAGTGAATACTAGCAATATTATGGGCAAATTTATTTTTCAGTTAAATTTTACATGTAGGCATTTATTTGAACAGCAGAGAGCCAGCAAGCTTTCATCTGATGGTTCACTCTCCAAATACCCACCACAACCAGGGCTCGGCCAGGCCAAAGCCAGGAACCAACAACTCTGTTCAAGGATCCAATCACTTGAGCCATCACTGTTGGTTCCCAGGCTGTGTATTGGCAGGAAGCTGGAGTCAAGAGCCATTTGCAGGACTTTACTCAAGCACTCCACAGTGCGACATGGGCTTCTTAAATTCCAATTAAACACCTGCCCCATAGGTAAACCTAAATGGCCTGTGGAGTTGGCAGGGCCAGTGTGATCACACCCTGTGTGACATGACAAGTGATAGAAGTGGAGGAAGCAGCTTCAACATCCTGGCTTTGCCTTCACTTTAACCACCCAGCTGGCTTTTCCAGGCTCAACTTGGTGCTCATTTCCTCCACTAACTGAGCTGGGACATTTCCCAGATGCCTCCAGGCTGGTTTTAGAAGAGATGACAATGTAATCCTAGGTGTCATTGCCTGTGTCTGCGGTAACTGTTTGTTGAAATTCTAGGAATGAACTTTTGCCAACACCTGCTCAGTGTCAGGGTTTAGGCTTTTTATTATGTTATTCATTTATTATTATTATTATTATTAGTATAAGAAAGAGAGACATAGATATCTTCCAACTGCTGGCTCAATCTCCAATGCCTGTAAGAGCCAGCCATGGCGGCCGGCGCCGCGGCTCATTAGGCTAATCCTCCGCCTAGCGGCACCGGCACACCAGGTTCTAGTCCCGGTCAGGGCGCCGGATTCTGTCCCTGTTGCCCCTCTTCTAGGCCAGCTCTCTGCTGTGGCCAGGGAGTGCAGTGGAGGATGGCCCAGGTGCTTGGGCCCTGCACCCCATGGGAGACCAGGAAAAGCACCTGGCTCCTGGCTCCTGCCATCGGATCAGCGCGGTGCGCCGGCCACAGCGCGCTGGCTGCGGCGGCCATTGGAGGGTGAACCAACGGCAAAGGAAGACCTTTCTCTCTGTCTCGCTCTCTCACTGTCCACTTTGCCTGTCAAAAAATAAAAAATAAAAAATAAATAAAAAAATAAATAAAAAAAAAAGCCAGCCATGGCAGGCAACACCCAGGAGCCTGGAACTCTATCTGGGTCTCCCACATTGTTGAGCCATCAACTGCTGCTTGCCGGGGTGTGTACTAGCAGGAACCTAGGGTTGGAGGCAGAACCAGGCTTCAAACCAAGGACTCTGATATAGGATGTGCAGTCCCAAGGAGCGTCTTAACCTCTAAGCCAAATGCCCACCCCCAAGTGTGTATCTTACACCACTCTAATGAGAATCAGAGAAGGGAAGTGCAAAGGAAAAAGCCTGTGTTTAGAGTGAGATGGGCCCAGGTTCTCAATGTTGCTTTACTGGTAGCAGCATCTTACTTTGTCAACTCTCTTCACCACTGAGCCTCCATATTCCCATTAAATTAAGTAGAAAAGCTATTGGAGGCACCTTGTTCATAGAGTTTGTTCCTGCTTGTATGGTTTACATGTTTCAGGTGCCACACAGAACATTCTAGGTTCATTCATGGCCTGAATTGTGTAGGCAGGCTCTGAGATAGCCACTGTTGATTCCCACCTCCTGGTACAACTTGTTTTTTAAAAATATTTGTTATTTATATGAAAGGCAGAGTTTCTCTCTCTCTCTCTCTCTCTCTCTCTCTCTCTCTCTCTCTCTCTCTCTTACACACACACACACATACACACAAACACACTTTCCATTCACTGGTTCACTCCCCACATGGACACAATGGCTGAAGCTTGGCCAAGATGAAGCTAAGATCCCAGAATTCCATCTGTCTTTCCCACGTGGTAGAGGCCCAAGCTCTTTGGCCATCACCTGCTATCTGCAAAGCAGAGTGTGCTTAAATAGGCAACTGCATAGGAAGTGGAGTAGCCAGGACTTGAACTGGCCCTCTGATATGGGATCCTTCTGTTGCAAACAGAACCTTAACCCTGAAGTGGGGTCTAATCTTATTCCAGGTCTTTGCCTTCTACCTAGAAAAGCATTTGAAGCACAGAAACATGTACAGTACACAAAATGATAACATTTATTTAAGGGATGATAAAGGAAACGTGAGCATGGGTGGGGAGTGGGCCGGGGAAAATGGAGGTAAGAAGAGAAGTGGAGAGACAGCACCTCAGCATCCGTCTCCCAAGAGCAGGACACACTTCTTCCAGTGCGGGCTGCTTTTGAGGTAGAAGTGTGGTGGAACTTCACATGGCACGTGCCCCACCCAGAAGGAAACACGCCCCAGTAAGGGGCAGTTTATTGGACAAGTAGGATAGAATTACATGGGGGCGAGCACTTGTGACTTGGGACTTCCAGCTCTGTGGCCCTAAGCTAGCTACCTGCCTTATCCCATCTCATCCCCCCGCAGAGATTTCCAACCCTTAATCTTAAGGGGGTGCTGAAGGATGATGATCTGTCTTCTGTAGCTACTTCCTGCTGGCCAGGGGCGTTGTCCCTACCTATCCAGGGTTTGGAAACCTCTTCTTAGCTCATCTAATTGATCCATCTCATGAGCTGGGGAATTTTCATTGTCACGGCCAATCGCTGTTGCCCTTGCATGGTCATCATCATTTTGAGAAGCTGTCAAATTCTGAAACAGAAAAGTTAGTCAATCAGGATGAGCATAATTGGAAAAAAGATAAATTGCAAGTTGAATCCCCTTCAGGATAGGAGGAGTATATTCCACTGTTTCCCAAAACATGGGCATTGATAGGTTGTCTTTGCCCAGATTATAAAACCATCTAGCATAGCCATAAAGACTGGTAGTATCCTTTTCAGTGAATATACAACTGTTAGAGTAGATGCTGCAGATTCCATTAATCACTGCACACGCTCCTGGTTTTGCCAGTATGCATTTTATGGCCAGCTAGTTGTCCATGACTAACTTAGAACACCCACGGACTCAAGCAATTGCTGTAAAATCTGGCCTGAAGTGTAGGCTCTAGTTTGGCCCACACAATAAACAGATTTTTAAATGGTTTTCTATGGCCTAGCAGGATCTCCTACTATCATACTACAAGAACTATGGAGTTTTCCTCACAACAGCAGCCTCCTGAGAGAATAAAAGATAGGCAAACCATGTGTGCCACTAAGTGTAGCAGGTTCAATATGATAAAAGCAAAGGTTTTACTCACCCTTTTGCCCCTTGAAGATGTATTCGAGATCTTGGATGCATTCACAAGAGTGAGCAGACTTGTTCTCTGTGTGCCCCTGTGAAGACTAAAGAGGTAGAACTGAGATCCTTGACAAATGTACCCAGCTTGGGATGCCCTGAATTTGACTTCAGTAGGAGTGCTGAGTAGCACCTGGTAGGATCCCTTTCATCTAGGCTGCAATTGATCAGAGGAAGAGTCTTTGCTCCAAGTGTCTCTTAAGACTTGGTCTCCTGGGCACAGGCTGTTCATGATTTTGGGACCTGGCACTGTGAGAATTTTATTACCACAGTCCATTAGCCTCTTGTATAGGAAAAAGATTAATAATAAACTCTTACCTGATCTGTATCCCTGAGTGAAAGAGGGTATCAGAGATGAAGAAGACCTTTTTATATAGCATTTTAGACAGGCAGTTTTAAAGCAGCCTTAGGTGCCACTTTCATCCTGAGGGCAATAGGTAAGAATTTAAGCCATCTTTCTGAGGTCTCTTGGCAAAGATTCACCAGGACATTCTTAAGAATATGATTAGCTTTTTGACTTTGATGACTAAGGTCTCCAAGGGGTATGGAGATAAGAAAAACCTAAAGCAGTCACCACATGCTGAGGTACTTTCTTTATGACAGTATGTAGCCTTTACCCTCCAAATACCCAAGGAACTCCTGGCATTAAACCTTCTCTTCCAAATAGGGAGAGTCATGTATTAATAACCCCCCATTCAGCACATGGCCTTATGACTGAACACCCACCTCCACTGGCGTCCTTCATGTTCCCTGGTTGAGGAGAACATTCTATGACAGGGTTTGTGTAGTGAGGATACTTAGTGACCAAAAAGCTCAGGTAGCAAAGCTATTTCTAGAACTTGCCCTGCAGCAGCGACTTTTGCTGCCTTATCTGCTAGCACATTTCCCTGAATAGCATGGCTATCTGTCTTCTTGTGTCCCCTGCAGTGAATGACAACCACTTTCTAAAGACTCCAGTGCTCCTCAAGGAGAGCTAACATCTCTTCTCCTTATTTAATGGGAGAGCTCTTTGAAGTCAGGAGGGCTCTTCCTTTCCAAATTGCTCCATGTGCATGGAACTCAAGGAAAACAAACTGGAGTCTGTACATAATAACTCATTAGCTCTTCCCCATTGCAAGGTTCTAGTTAAAGCAGTAAGTTTGGCCTTTTGTGATCAAGTGCTAGTTGGCAATGTCTGAGATTCTATCACCTGAGTAAGACCCACCATGGGTCCATACTTTGTGCAACTACTGCTGTCAGTAAACCACTCAGTATCTTGATTTTCTAGAGTTTTTTAAACTGTACCCTTAGGAGTCAGTCCACAGGGACGAATGAGGAGTCATATACAGCTGAAGTTTCGGTAGAACCTGACAAGACAAAAGTGATATGGCTCTCCACAAACCCTGTTATGCTTATACATGTGATACAGATCCCTTATATTAATTGTATTGGATACATTACAAAGTTTTTATACCCCAATTTGAGGTCCTCAGCTTTAAGCAACCTGCCTCCAGGGCTCCCTGTGGGTTGATCTATATCTAAGGGCATCTTCATTACCCAATGCCTTACATAATCTGGCCATTTGAAGAGTGCTGCTGCTTTTGCAAAGGTGCCAACAACTCAGGAGCAAATGCACATATAATTGGGGCATTTTCCCAGCATCCAACATGAGCTTATGGGATGTCATCTCTGCAAGAAATGATCTCTAGTGGGGCACTGTTCCTCACGCCAGGAGGAAAAGCTCCTGGGTTGTAAAAATAACACAGCCTATGCCTGAAGACCAGCTGCTAGAGGTTGTAAGCCCTGAAGCTTCTGTGTCCTGAACATTCTCTGGGGCTAGGACCAGCATATCTAGAGCTTGTGACCTCAGGTAGCATTGAAATCCATATCTGGGTGTGTATTCCAGGGCAGCAAAAACCAGCATAAAGCTAAGATAAATGGTAGTGCTGCTGACTAGGTACATGGCTTGCACTAGCTTTGGGGTCCACCATGGTCAGGTGGGGTCCATTTCCATCATCCACTGAAAAGCTGAAGTCACACTTGAGGCTTCCATGTTGGGCAAAGTCCCTCCCTGGGCTCCTGTTGAGGAACTCCTGCCATGTTAGGAAGTACCACCTGCTGACAGGGGGTGTGGCACATATACCCTGCACACCTGTTTTTAGGACCACTCCAGTCAGATGAAGAGAAGTTTGCTAGCAAAAGGCGAGTGCTTGGCCCACCTGCCCATCTTAATAAGGAAAACACCACGATTCAAAATCTCAAGACAGAACTTTTTAGCCAGGTGTATTGCATCCAGTAGAAACTAAATTCCAAGTTCCAGGTTTTTCAGCAGCAAGAATGAATTTAAAAAACACACTACAAACTAGAAACAAAGATTTTGGGCACAAGGCCACAAACTGTCCAACTCTCTTCCCATTCCTCTGTCCAGATCTTCCTTACAAAGACATCTCATTGTCGCCTTTCCTCCCCTATAGCTGAAACTTAGGAACAAGGTCCCCACAACTGCATCTTAACAGATCTGCCTGAGATCAAGAGCAGGGAGACTGGAGGAGACACTTTTGAATTTTCACAAGGAGGTAAAAGCTTAGCACAGCTGAGACAGAAACAAATTGAATTCCACTTACCACTGTTGCTTTTTTGGTTCACTGTTGGGCTTTCTCAGACACCTGGCTGGCTCACCCATAAGAAGTGAAGTAAGTGGGGTGGCTGAATGTGTATTCCAGGTCTGTGCCTTCTGCTTAGGGAGACATTCCAAGTACAGGCACATATACACTGTCCAGAATGATGAAGTTTATTAAAAAGGTGAAAGAACACACATGCATGGGCATAGGTGGGGAGTGGCCAGCAGCATAAACAGCGGGGGGAGGGGAATAGGAGAGGCAGCACCTCCTTCTGTCCTGGTCTCCAGCTGAAGAGCTTGCTTTTCCTGGACTCTAGACTAAGTTAAGGTCCCCATTCCATCTTTCTGCTCATGTGCACCTTGGCAGGCAGCAGGTGATGGCTCAAATACTTGAGTTCTTTCCACTCCCGTAGGAGACCAGGGTGGAGCTCCAAGTTCTGGGCTTCAGCCTGGCCCAGCCATGGCTGTTGTGAGCATTTGGGGAGTGAAGCAGAAGATGGAGATACCTCCCTCTCTCTCTCTCACGCTCTCTGTCTTTCACTCTCTGCTTCTGCCTCTGTAAATTTGCCTTTCAAATTAATAAATATATTTTAAAATTAAAAATAAATATAAAGCTATTTCCTTATAACCAAAAAAACTTATTGATTTGAAAGGCAAAGTCTGTGGCAGGGAGTGGGAGGAGAGAAAGAGAGAGAGACTCCTCCATCTACTGCTTCACCTCCCAAAGGACCAGAACAGACAAGCTGGGCCAGGCCAGAGGCAGGAACTTCTTCTGGGTTTCCCATGTAGGTGGCAGGGGCCCAAGTACTTGAGCCAACCTTCATGTCTTTCCCAGAAGCATTAGCGGGGAGCTGGATTGGAAGTAGAGCAGCTGGAACATGAACTGACTCCAATATGGAGTGTGGGTGCTCCAAGTGGTGGCTTAACCTGCTACACCACAAAATAGAACTGCCACCCAAATTTTTAAACATTGAATTGTCAAGTAGCCCATCTAGGTATATATACATCTAGGTGTATATATATCTAGGTATATGACTCCAAGAATTGGAAACAGGGGTGGGTGTTGTGGTGCAGCCAATGAAACTGCCACTTGGGAGGTCCACATCCCATACTGGTGTGTCTGGTTCCAGTCTTGGTTAATTTGCTTTCAATTCAGCTTCCTGCTAATACTCATGGGAAGGCAACAGATTATGGCTCCAGTTCTTGGGCCTCTGTCAACTGTGTGGGAGACCTAGATGGAGTGCAGGGCTCCTGGCTTTATCCTGGCCTGCCTTCACTGTAGTGGCCATCTGGGGAGTGAGGCAGAGCTCTCTTTCAGTCACTGTGTCTTTCAAATACATAAGTACATACATAATAGAAGAATTGAAGACAGGGTCTCAAGGAGTAATTTGTACCCATGTTCACAGTAGCATTATTCACATTACCCCTATATGCAAACAACCCATGGGGCCATCAAAAGAAAATGAGTGTGGGAAAACAATGTGGTCCAACTGAACCACGGAGTATTATTCAGCCTTCCAAAGGAAGGATATTCTGACACTTGCTACTGCAGGCATGAATCCTGAGGACTGGATAATACAAGCCAGCCACAGAAAGACAAACACCAAGGGCAGGCAGTTAAGATGCCTGCGTACCATGTCAGAGTTACTGGGTTTCACTCTCAGCTCTGGCTCCTGACTCCAACTTTCTGCTGTTGCAGACAGGGAGGAAGCAGCTGATGGCTCATGTGATTGGGTTCATTTCATGCACATGAGAGGCCTGAATTGAGTTCCCAGCTCCTGGCTTCAGCCCAGTCCAATACTTGCCATGACAGGCCTGCAAGGAGTGAACCAGCTGACAGGAGCTCTGCCTGTCTCTCTGCCTCTCAAAGAGCAAATACTGCATAATACTTGAGACAGAGTTGTCCCATTCATTAAGACAGGAGTACACCTGGGGGTGCCGGGCTGGGGATGGGGGTGGGGAGTGTTTCATGTGGAGGAGAGGAGTGGTGGTGATGTGCACACAACCCTGTGAATGCTCTTCATGCCACTACTGTATACTTAAAAAGGGTTAAAATAGTAACATTTGTGTTTTGTATTATTAGCATAATTTAAAAGGTAAAAGAATCCCCCACTCCAATATCTATCAATGCAGACCAAAGTTACTCAATTTGACTATAGCTGCCAATACTAGGCTGGACTTGATAGTGACCCCAGATATCACATACCGAAGTGGGCCACTGGGGCCAGCAGCTGCCAGTCATCCCCCAAGCAGCCAGTGGCCCCTGCACACATCCCAAAACAGCATGGGAGACTATTTGAGTATAACCTGAGAGCCCAGTACATTCATGCTAGAAGGAAGGCTTATCTGCCACACGTACCTGGGTTTCCCTGAGCAAGCACATGGCTGGATTTGTCATCCCAGAAACTCCAGACCTCACTGTGTCACAAGGACTTTTCAGAGCCTCCTCCCCAACTTTTTAGTGGTAACCAGGGCTCAGAATATGAGGTACTTGCACAGTACCACACACCTCATAGAGGGGAAGGCAAAGTTTGTACAGCTCTTGGAAGTCCCAGGGCCTGGTCTCTTTGTTCCTTTTTTCTACTTTTTATAGAATCAAGGAGATGTTTATGCATACAGTTCTGTGAGTTCTGCTGAATGCACACAGTGTGGCTCTGTCCTCAGAATCCAGATAGAGAAAGCCCCTGAGGCTGGCACTGTGCCCCAGTATGTTATGCCTCTTCTAAAGGAGCTTCTATAGTAAGTCCTTATAAATGGATACATTCACTACAGCGTTTCAATGTCAGGTGTCTGTTTTTCTGGTGCCTAGCAAATGGTCATGGATGCCAACCAATAAAAATGTTATTCTGCTTACTACTTGAACCATGTGACAACCGAGAAATGTCACTGACCTGACACTGAAGTGAGGTTATGCTCACCTGATCAGCTGCTTGCACATGAGACACAGGACCTGGTGGTGTGGTCTGGTCTGACGCCTGATCCTAGTTCCTCCTACGAGACCCATTGCCTTCACTCCCTGCCTGTTATTTATTACTGCCTCCCCACAATCCCTCCTCCCAGGCAGGGATCATAATTTCCTCTTGAGCATTTCCAGTGAATGAAGCTATGAGGCCACGTTTCTCCTCTGAATTCAGAGATCTTCCTCTGGGTCTGGCAGGATACAACACACCCACAGAAGGCAGTTCACCATCCTCCTGCAGACCCCCCAGCGGCCCTTGCTCTTGGCAGCTTTAGCAGGTGAGGTCCCTGCCTCCTCGTCCTGTTGGTTTTCTGGGAGGCTCTCATTCTCTGTCACTCCCTGGGAACAGCTCCTGTCTGCTAAGTGGTCTTCACTGCTGCTGGAGCTGAGAGTGGATACGGAGGACACAGGGCTGTTGTACCTGAGGCCTGGCCAGGGAATATAGGTCTCCCTCCTTATCCCAGGTTGGGGGCCATCTGTCCTCTCAGCCTCACTGCTGGTGACGCTGATAGTGGCTATGGAGGACAAGGAGCTGTTGTGGCTGAGGACTGGCCCAAGAATGTAGGTCCTCCTCCTTATGACAGGGTGGGGACCATCTGACCTGCAGGCCTCACTGCTGTTGGTGTTGAGAGTGGATGGAGAGGACACGGAGCTGTTGTACCTGAGGACTGGGCGAGGAGTGTGGATCATCATCATGCCAGGTGGGGAGCCGTCCATCCTGCGGGCTCCATGGCAGGCATTTAGCCCTGATGACGGGTCACCTTTGGGCAGCACTGGGGACGTGGCGCTGGCTTGGAGACTGGGTGTCAGGGAGGCTGCTTTACGGCTCAGCTGAAAGCCCAGCTCCACCAGGTAGCTTTGGGCCTCAGCATCCTGGGGAGATGCTAGAAGCTCCACTTCAGTGAGCTCAGGTCTCGCTGCTCCACTGAAGCCCTCCTGGGATTTCCCCCAGCTCAGAGCAGCGGACAAGCAGCCATCCTCCTCCTCACGGCCCAGCTGGAAGAGGAGGCCTGAGAGGTATTTCGGACCTTCAGTAACATGTGAAGGACCTGGGAGCCCCATGTAAATTTCGCTTCCTCCTCCTCTGAGGTGAGCCTGTAGCTGGGCTTTTCCCCACAGGGGGCCGTCCTGTTCTCTGAGGCCCTCCTGAGAGCTCAGGCTCTCCACACTTTCACTGAGGTCCTCGTCCTCGGTTGAACTCTGAGTCTGTTTGGCTGTATCTTCACTCAGTTTGGGCCCTTTCTGCTCCATGCTGAGCCACTTGTGGCCCATAGCATCTGCCACTGTGGGCCTCTCAGCAGGGTCACAGGTCATCAGCCAGTCCAGCAGCTGCTCCAGTTCCCCGCTTATAGAGGAGGGGATTAGGTAAGAGCCAGCCAGGATGGCTGCCTTCAAGTATGCAAAGCTGTCCCCTTCAAAGGGCAGCCACCCTTTCACCATGGTGTATAGGAGCACGCCCAGGCTCCACACGTCGGCCTTGTACCCATCGAATTCCTTCCCTAAAAATTCTTCCAGGGCACAGTATTCGAGGCTGCCACACAATGAATTGAGTTGTTGGCCTTCAGCCAATTTTTGGCTTAAGCCAAAGTCAATTAGTTTAATACACATGTTTCTGTCCACAAGGAGATTTTCTAATTTTATATCTCTGTGGACAATGTGCTGCTTATGGCAGTACTCCACTGCTTCCAGGGTCTGACTGAAATAGTAGCACGCTTCTCCTTCCTCAAGGTGGCCACGCACTGCCACTAACTTTCCAAGGTCCCCCACGCTAATATATTCCATGAACAGGTATGCTCTCTCTGCCATGTAGTCTACCTGCATTAGCTGTACAATGTGAGGGTGATGCAGAGAACTCATAATCTCTGCTTCTACCCTTGCTTGTGGGAACTCGGAGGAATCCCCGTGCCCTCTGGCAATGATCTTCACAGCCAACGTGGTCCCACTCTCCACATGGCGGGCCAGCTTCACCTTGCCGAAGCTGCCCTTGCCAAGGGTTCTGAGGACTTCATATCCCCAGAACACCTCCTCCTCTGTGTGGGAGGATCTGTCACCACTCATTGTGGGGATATCTTGGTATCTAGTGTACTGGGAGTAACACTAGCTAGTCTCCTACAGCACCTACGGTGACCTGGCAACCCAATGAGAAAGAAACAAATGAATAAGTCAATATGTTAATACTACTAACAGGTAACACTACATTTACTATACTACAGACTAATTCTATTCACTATACTCAAGTTACTAATATAACAAGAAAAAGAGAAAAAGAAAAGATATTTAAATTAAATACACAGAGATAAAAGGAAAAAAATTGAGTTGGGGGAAAAAACTAAGAATAAAAATAAAAAAATAAAGCTCTTAAAGAACAAATAGACAAAAAAACTGCATATGAACTTCACTGTACTAATCAATAAGACCAATTCTAATTCACTATGTGATATTTGAATACAGAAAGAGAAATCAAAAAAGAAATGAGATTTTTTTTACTTTATTAAAATACTGAGTTTATTTCACATGTATATTTGTCTCCCCACCATTTCCACGTCTGACCACTGCTACTACTGTGTCCTATCATAACATTCCATACATACTTAAAACCAAGCAAAGGGTGGAGTCCCTTCTTTTAAAAACTAAACAGGCATTTTGGACAACACATTCTTGGCAATGGAACCTGGACAACATTTATCAAACACGGTAGGGAAAGTTCTCACTCTGCATTATAAAAAGGACAGCCAGATATCAACTGTTACAGAAATGAAATAAGACGGAAAATTTTAACAAACTGTTTAAACTATTTTCTTAAAGAGACTTCCTCCACTGCCAAAGATCTTGAATAGCCTCCTGGTCAGTCATCCGGAAGCAATTCTTCACATAATTGATGAATTTGGCTTCCACTTTGGGAAGAGAACCACCTTTTTCTATACTTGCTTGCATTTTTGCTTTAATGTCTTCTACGGAAGTAGGTCCTTTTGGTGTTTTAGGAGTTTTTTCCTGTTTTTTGAAGGATTCTTGACCTTTTGATTTTGGTGTTGATGGTTTTGAGTCTTTCCCATTCTGGTTTGATTTCTGTGCATTTTTGGCTGGGGTATCTCGTATAGATTTCTTCACTGGAGCTTTTTCTTCAGTTTCCTCATCATCAAAATCATCATCATCATCATCTTCATCATCATCATCGTCGTCGTCGTCATCTTCATCATCTTCTTCAGCAGCAAGCTTTACTTTTTTCTGTGGCACCTTGCTGCCACCTCCAGGGGCAGATCGTTTTCCAGATATACTTAATAGCTTCACATCCTCTTCCTCCTCGTCTTCTGATTCTGCATCTTCCTCCACAGCTACTAAGTGCTGTCCGCTAATATGCACAGGCCCTGAACCACACTTCAACCTTAAGACCACAGGTGGTGTTATTTCAAAGCCCCCAAGGGAAACCGTTAGCTGTACAGACATTTTCAGCGTTGCCAGTGTGACTTTAATCGGGCTGCCTTCATAATTCATTGCCTCTGCTTCAACAATGTGCAGTTCATCCTTGGCACCAGCGCCTAAACTGACCGTTCTTAAAGATAACTGGTGCTCATTTTCATCATTGTCCACTTTAAAGTGATAATCTTTGTCAGCCTTTAGTTCACAACCGAAAAGATAGTTCTGGGGCCTCAGGGGGCTCATGTCCATGTCCATCGAATCTTCCATGAGGCGGAGGGACGAACTTGGGTAGGAGAGAAAGCGGACGGAGATTAGACGCCCACTGCTGCAAAGAACAGCCGCACAGGACGGAATCACGCCAGGCAAGAAATGAGATTTTTAAATAAAATACACACAGATAAAAAAGCAAAACTTTGAGGGTGAGAAAAGAGGAAAAAAAAAGAACAAAATAAACAGCACTGAAAAGAACAGACAAAACAGCAGTATATAACTACACTAATTATTAAGATTAATTCTGTTCACTATGCTAATATTTTGAACAAACAGTACATATGAATTACACTCTACTAATCATAATTAAAACAAAATAATCAAGCAACAAAACAAAAAAATAGAAAACCATAACAGAAAGTAAAACACCAACTCTTATAACAAACTTACAATACTAATCCTCCTGTGTAAAGCGATTACAGATGAGAAAAAAATGAAAAAGGTGAGATACACAAGAATTAAACTATTAGAAAATGAAAAAAGAAAATAAATAGAAGAAATGACAAGAGAAATCAAAAAGAAATGAGATTTTTAAATAAAATACACACAGATAAAAAGCAAAAATTTGTGGGGGAGAAAAGAAGAAAAACAAAAACAAAAAAACCCCAACAAAATAAACAGCACTAAAAAGAACAGACAAAACAATATGAAGTACACTAATTATTAAGATTAATTCTATTCACTATGCTAATATTTTGAACAAACACTATATGTGAATTACACTATACTAATCATTATTTCAAACAAAATAATCAAAAGTGACAAAACAAAAACAAATGAATGAAATAAACATGATAATAAATAAATAAATAAAATGAAAGAAACAAATGAATAAGTCAACTAACAGGTAACACTACATTTACTATACTACAGACTAATTCTATTCAATGTACTCATCTTACTATTATAACAAGAAAACGAGAAAAAGAAAAGATATTTAAATTAAATACACAGAGATAAAAAATTGAGTTAGGGGAAGAAAACTAAAAATAAAAATAAAAAAATAAAGCTCTTAAAGAACAAATAGACAAAAAAACTGCATATGAACTTCACTGTACTAATCAATAAGACCAATTCTAATTCACTATGTGATATTATGAACACAACAAGAGAAATCAAAAAAGAAATGCGATTTTTAAATAAAATACACACAGATGAAAAGCAAAAATTTGTGGGGAAGATAAGAGGGAAAACAAAAAGAACAAAATAAACAGCACTAAAAAGAACAGACAGAACTGAAGAGCCAAAGTGACTCTATTTTGAAACAATCAAAAGCAGCCTCTGTTTCCCATAGCAGACCCGAGTCCTTGTAAAAGCAGGCATTCAGGCATTCTGGAGATATCCAAGTTTACCAAGGACAGCTAGCTCAGCAGACCAAGGTCAGCTCAGTAGAGATTACCAACTGAGGTAACTTCCTGAACCCAAGCCAAACAGAGACACACACCCCCCACCCTGCCCAATCACAAAAGGTCCCTCACCTTAAGCCCTTGATGATGTATCTCCCCTTTAAAAGTGTCCCCAAACAAAGACCTGGGCCTTTTCTCCTTCCTCTGCTGCGCCGGTTGGTTGGATGAGGTCCCTGTCGCGGCTTGTACCTTTTTAATAGAAATCTTGCTTTTGGATTTCAGTGTGATGAGGTTGTTGATAGTTTATTGGGGGATCTACTTATCTGGGCATAACAAAAACAACAGTATATGAAGTACACTAATTATTAAAATTAATTCTATTCACTATGCTAATATTTTGAACAAACACTATAATGAATTACACTAATCAGTGATTCAAACAAAATAATCAAAAGTGACAAAACAGAAACATAGAGAACTGTAACAGAAAGAAAACACCAACTCTTATAGCTAAACTTACAATACTAAACCTCCTATGTAAAGAAAGTGATTACAGATGAGAAAAAGAAGGTGAGATACATAAGAATTAAAGAATTAAAAAATGAAAATGGAAAATAAAGAGAAGAAATGACAAGAAAAATCAAAAGAGAAATGAGGAGATATTTAAATAAAATAAAAATGCACAGATAAGAAGTAAAAGATTGTGGGGAAGGGAGAGGACAAAATGAACAGAACAATAAAACAGCAAAAACAACAAAATATGGAAAAACTTATAGCTTTGTCCAAGTCTCGCTGGCCAGCATCCAACTGCTTCCTGGAAAAAACGGACAAAGTCCTCTGCCCAGCCAGGGATTCAAACAGGCAGTTGGAATGACATCACAATGCACCTTCCAACGTCAGAGCAAGAAATGAACCAATCACAGTTGGTGATACTCCACGGCAGTTTCCAGAAGTATCTGTCCATTTGATTAAAGAGAAAGTACCCCCAAAAGATCTTTGCTTAGGTTAGTGATAGAAATTGATATTTATTTTTTGCAAAATTAGCACATGTAGAATGTTCCAATTGCCTCCTAAAGTCTACACCCCAAATAGCCTTTCCTTTCAATTTAACATCTGAGTGATAGGTCTCAACATGATGGGACCACTTTCCTGGCATCATGACACTACCACAAAATGTTCTGTGCCCGTGACAGCTCAGGTGCGTTGTTCATATCTGTAGAGCTGAGAGGGAGGTATCTTCCATCATTTCCCCTACGTTCATGAGCAAATTGCTCATCGGAATCCCTGGAGGACCACAAGGCAGAGGGCTGATGTGGTGCAGTGCAGAAGGCAAAATAAAGGCATAAACTGAGGAATCTGTAGCCCACAAAGCTATGCTTCAAATTGTAGGGAGAAAAGCAAGACATTCCTAGAGATTTCAGTGCTTTTTAGCTATTGTAACAAGACCTTGTCTTGGGTATTTGAAAATTTTCACACTGTTTTCAAGGCTGGGGAGAGTAAAATTGAGGACCAGCAGACTCAGTAACTTGAAAGGACTCACTTTCTGCTTCTATGTTGGTGCCCTCGTCAAAAAAATTGATAATGAAAGGGAAGGCTGGAGGCCTGCTATTTACCATATGTCTAAGAGTTGAAAGGGAGCATTGTACCCCTTTAAATATACCAGTATGACTGAGTTCAACATCCAAACATTAGGAAAAAGATGGCTCCTTTTTGAAGTGTCCTCACAAGGTGGAAGAAGTGAATGGACCCCTCCAAAGTCCTTGCAGAAAGTCCCTCCTCCTGGGTCTCATGTTGAGGTGCACTGGGTTAAGCTGCACTCTGCGATGCCAGCATCCCTCTACATGCACTGCGTTAAGCTGCACTCTGCTGCCGGCATCTCTATGTGTGCTTTAAGGATTCAATAAGTTGGGGGGCTAGGGAATGATACAATGAAGTTTGTGGTTTAGGAAAGTTCCTCTTGGGATGTTAATGCAGAACCTATAGGTAAAACCTCTTCAATACTGGAGCCACCAAGAGGCCCTAAAGTAATAAGATCTAGAGTCTAGGTCACAGACCCAACTGACTGAACAGAGGGAATGAGAGAGCTGGAAGCATCCAAGATGACTCTTCTAAAATGACTGAAAAACACAGAAGTGCACCTTAGAGAACTTTGTTTTTGAGAATGAATACTTATGAATATCCATAATGAAGAAGAAACTCAAGGATCTAAATAACAAAAAATTATCTGAATATAAAATGGGCAAATAACCTGTACCGATATTCTCAAAATAGGATTTACAGCAACCTACAAGTATATGGAAAAATGTACAATGTCACTAGTCATCAGGGAACTGCAAATCAAAATCACCATCTTATTCCAGTTAGAACAGTTTGATCAAAAGATAAAAGTAATAAATGCTGGTAAGGGTGTAGGGAAAGGGGATCTCTTTGTAGGAATGGAAATGACTGTCCTTGTTTTGGAAAACAATGTGGCCAATCCTGAGAAACCTAGAAACAGAACTGCTATATGCCTCAGCTATCCTACTACAGGGTGTGTATCTATGAGTTGAAAGTATGTTGAAGAGATGTGTGCACTCATGTGTAGCATTATTCACAGTAACCATGATGTAGAATCAGGTGCCCATCAACTGGAGAATGGATAATGAAAATGTGGTATACACATGCAAAGGAATGCTAACAGAGTGGGAGGCCAAGGCAACTTTGGCTTGCTGACAAGGACATAACAGAAGGTCTGTCTCAGCAAGGCATGAGAACAACAGCTGTGGTCCTCTTGGTGGTTTTAGGTTTGTTGGGATCTACACTCTGCATAAGAAAGTCAGACCTTCCTGGTGGTCCCATTAATGATTGTTATATTTCTAATTTTAGGGAAGAACTCTTAGTCTCATGATCCCCAAAATGTCCATTGCTTTGTAGAATTTTAATCAAGCAGAATGTTAGTGTAGGAGAAGGGATTAATGCTTTACGCAAGGTTGATCTGTTTGTGGAAAAGAATTACAAGGTAACAGGCTCCTTGGTATATTCTTCCCACTAGAAAAAAAATAAATGTTATTAAAACTTTAATTTAATATATGCAACAAACACAACAATGGTTAGGATGCCAAAACTGTGGAATAGATCTAAGGGAACCTTTAGATAAGTACAAGAAAGAAATTAAAGTGTTACAGAAAGAACTGCAAAAGAGGGGATATATTGAAAAAAGGGCCTTCTCTGAACATTGGGGCTTCTAGTAAAGATTTTATTAGGAAGGTAATATTCTAGCTTGTGTAGCCAATGTCTGCATAGCTAGATAGCACTCTAGGCCTTGGTTTGTGTGGGCAGCCTGTTATCTCGCATCTGTCTGTGATAGTAACCCATGCTCTGAACATGCCTTTGAAAATTGTCGTCTCACACCTGTGATTGTAACCCATGCTCTGAGTATGTCCTTGAAAACCAAAGAGATTGTGACTAGATAAAAGTGAACAACAAACTTGGTATAGTAAGAAGAAAGAATCATTATGGGACTTATATAAAGAAACAACCTGGTACTCCAGAGACAGAGCCATGCCATCAGCCTTGCTGTGAGTGTGTCTCTCATTTCTTCCTGTGCCAACACCTCCCACACCTTCAGGAACCCCTGGACTTGATGGAGCTGGACTCCACCATTTACTTCAATTTTTATTGGTTGGAAAATTTAGACGTATGATTCATGTACACTCATACTCCTTGCAGACTGCTGCTCTCTTTTCATACATAATCATTCTAAAATTCATCCATGGCATGTTTTTGCCTTTTCCACCTCTCTTTCCTCTCCCTCTATTAAATAAAGTAAATAAATACATCTTTTAACATGGCAGGGATTTGATGAAGCAATTACGATGCTACTTGGGACACTTGCATCCAATGTCAGAGTGCCTGGGGTTGAGTCCAAATTCTGCTTCTGAGTTCAAGTTCCTGTTAATGTGCATCCTGGGAGAGAACAGGTGATGGTAAAGGTACTTACGTCCCTGCCAACTACATGGGAGATGTGGATTTAGTTCCAAGCTCCTGGAATTAGCCTGGTCAAGTTCCTGGCTGTGGCAGGTAATCGGGTGGTGAGCCAGTGCTTGGGATTTCTCTGTCTCCCAAATGAATAAATACATATATTGACATATTTTTTAAAGATTTATTTATTTATTTGAAAGTCAGAGTTACACACAGAGAGGAGAGGCAAAGGGAGCAAGAGAGAGAGAGAGGGAGAGAGAGAACCATGGTACAGCATGTGAAGTGTGTATTTTGAAGGGAGGTTTTATTCACTATTTTCAAATAATGTTTTTGAGGATATTTTACATAGTTATAGAAAACTTATTTTTTTGCAAAATGTCCATTCAAATCTTTACTGATTTTAAAAGTTTTTTTCTGTTCTTTTAATTTTATTTGTTAGAGTTCATTATAAAATTAGTCACATTTTTCTTAATTTTCATTCTATGTATTTTTTGCTATTTTGAATAGTATCTTGTACTTTTTAAACATACAGGTATTTATTTGAAAAGCAGAGTGACAGGGTTAGAAAAAGAAGCAGGGTGTTGGGAAGATGGTGGTATAGCAGCAGGACGTTCCAAGTTGCATAGGAAAAAATGGATAGTGAGTGAGCAGAGAGGATACAAGCCAGTGGCAGAATAGCCAGAAATTCATAGAGTGGCCCAGGACTCCACCAGAGACTGCTCAGGTCTACACTGGGGGAGCAAAGAGGAGGGGGAGGTGGTGGATGTGCAGCAAAGGAGCTGCAGAGGGAATAAGCAAAGAGGTGCTGCCCCCACCACCAGCGAACCATGGGGAGAGGTTGTGAGTCCACAGAGCTGTGCATAGAGGCAGGCAGGAAATCTTGGTTAACTATGTTTGAAGTTCCAAGCAGGAAGAAGGAGAAATTGTAGAACAGGCAGAGAAATTGGAACACCATGGTCTGTCTGTGTCTCCCCTCTACCCACAACTGGACTTACAACCAGTGGAGAGAAGCCATATTGATAATTAACATTTTTGAGCATAAGCAGAGGGCTTCTGCATTTGCATCCCTCACACACACCCATTAATTGTGAGGTGCACCTCACAACATGCCCCAAAGGATCACAACATTTCAGAGTGATTTCTTCCACATTATGCAAGCTGTACAACTAGGATTAGTCCTAAATCTCAAAAATCCAAGATCACTGTACACACCAGTGAGAAGAGAGCCCAGCCCCTAGTAGGCAGGGCTTAGTGCATCAAAGCCCTGGTACCTATCTCCACCAGGATCTAGAAATAAACAGGACTCCAGGAGACAGGTCTGCATGATTTCACTTGCATAAACACATGGCAGCCAATAGCAGAGGGAAATAAATTTTAAAATAAAATCAACCAGAAATGCTGAAGAACAAAGGAAAAATATGGAATAAGAATAAGGAAGACTCTATGAACTCCCCAAAGGAGCAATAAAAATCTTCAATAATGGAGGCTGATGAAGAAGAGATCAAGGATATGCCAGAAAAGGAATTCAGAAAATTAATAGATTAATTATGTGGCACCGGCACACTGGGTTCTAGTCCCAGTTGGGTGCCTGATTCTGTCCTGGTTGCCCTTCTTTCAGGCCAGCTATCTTCTATGGCCCGGGAGTGCAGTGGATGATGGCCCAAGTGCTTGGGCCCTGCACCCACATGGGAGACCAGGAGAAGCATCTGGCCCCTGGCTTCAGATCAGCATGGTGCGCCAGCTGCAGCGACCATTGGAGGGTGAACCAATTGTAAAGGAAGACCTTTCTCTCTCTCTCTCACTGTCCACTCTGCCTGTCAAAAAAAATTTTTAATAAAAATAAAAAAGAAGGTCTTGTTAATGAAATAATAACTGTTAAAAGAGATGGAGAAGGGCACTATGTAATGATTAAAGGATCAATTCAACAGGAAGATATGACTATTATAAATGTATATGCACCTAATTACAGGGCACCTGGCTGTTGAAAAGAACAAGGGTTTTAAAGGGAGATATAGACTCAAATACAATACTAATGAGAGACTTCAATACCCCACTTTTAGCAATGGACAGATCAACCAAACTGAAAATCAACAAGGAAAAAACAGAGTTAATTCACTCAATAGATCAAATAGACTTAGCAGATATCTTCAGAGCCTTCCACCCTACAGCCACAGAGTACACATTTTTTTCTCCAGTGAATGGAACTTTCTCTAGGATTGACCATACACTAGGCCATAAATTGAGTCTCAGCAAATTCAAAAAAAAATCATACATGCATCTTCTCAGACCACAATGCAATGAAGCTGCAAATCAACAACTCAAGAATCTCTACATCATACGCAAACACATGGAAAATGAACAGCATATTTCTGAATGAACAGTGTGTCATAAAAGAAATTAAAAGAGAAATAAAAACATTCTGGAAAAATAATGAAGACAACAATGCAAAATACCAAAATTTGTGAAATATAGCAAAAATCGTGTTAAGAGGAAAGTTTATAGCAATAGCTGCCTACATAAAGAAACTGGAAAGGCACCAAATAAATAAACTATCTATGCACATCAAGGAGCAAGAGAAACAACAGCAAACCAAACCCAAAACTAGTAGGAGAAAAGGAATAAAATTAGAGAAGAAATCAATAACATTGAAAGCAGAGAAAGCATTTGACAAATACAATACCCTGTCATGATGAAAACTGGATTTTCATCAAATTGGGTTTAGAAGGAACATTCCTCAACACAACAAATTTAATTTATGACAAAACCACAACCAGGATCATATTGAATGGGGAAAAGTAAGCATTCCCACTGAGATCCAGTGCCAACACGGATGCCCACTCTAACCCTGCTATTCAATATAGTCCTGGAAGTTTCAGCCATTGCCATTAGGCAAGAAAAGGATATCAAAGGGATACAACTTGGGAATCAGAAAGTCAAATTATCCTTAACTGCGGATGACATGATTCTATATATAGGGGATTCAGAAGCCTCCTCTAGGAGACTATTGGAACTCATAGAAGAGTTTGGTAAAGTAGAAGGATATAAAGTCAATACACAAAAATCAACAGCATTTGTATTCACAGACAATGCCATGGCTGAGAAAGAACTTCTAAAATTAATCCCAAACAAAATAGCTACAAAAAAAATCAAATACCTTGGGATAAATTTAACCAAGGATGTCAAAGATCTCTGCAATGAGAATTACAAAACATTAAAGTAAGAAATAGAAGAAGATACAAAAACATGGAAATTTCTTCCATGCTCGAGGATTGGAAGAATCAATATCATCAAAATGTCCATTCTTCTGAAAGCAACTTACAGACTCAATGTGATACCAATCCAAATACCAAAGACATTCTTCTCAGATCTAGAAAATATGATGCTGAAATTCATATGGAGGCCCAGGAGAGCTCGAATAGCTAAAGCAATCTTGTACGCAAAAACAAAACCGGAGGCATCACAATACCAGGTTTCAAGACATACTACAAGGCAGTTATAATCAAAAAAGCTGGGCACTGGTAGAAAAATAGATGGATAGACAAGTGGAACAGAACAGAAACCCCATAATTCAATCCAAAAAACTGCAACCAACTTATATTTGACCAAGGAGCTATAACCAATCCCTGGAGCAATGACAGTCTCTTCAACAAATTGTGCTGGGAAAATTGGATGTCCACATTCAAAAGTATGAAGCAAGACCCGTACCTTACACCTTATACAAAAATCCACTCAATATGGATTAAAGAGTAAAATCTTAATCTACAACTTGACACCATCAGATTGATTGAGAACATTGGGGAAACCCTAGAAGACATTGGCACAGGCAAAGAATTCCTGGAAAAGACCCAAGACACACAGGGAGTCAAAGCCAAAATTAACAAATGGGATTACTTCAAATTGAGAAGCTTTTGTAAAGCAAAGGAAACAAGAAAATGAAGAGGCAACCAACAGAATGGGAGAAAGTATTTACAAATTATGCAACTGATAAAGAATTAATAACGAGAATCTACAAAGAGATGAAGAAACTCCACAACAACAAAACAAAAAACCCAGTTAAGAGATGGGCCAAGGACTTAAACAGACACTTTTCAAAAGAGGAAATCCAAATGGCTAACAGACACATGAAAAAATGTTCAGGATCACTAGCAATCAGGGAAATGCAAATCAAAACCACAATGAGGTTTCACCTCAGTCTGGTTAGAATGGCTCTCATACAGAAATTAACAAAGAACAAATGCTGGAGAGGATGTGTGAGTAAAAAGGTACCCTAATTCACTGTTGATGGGAATGCAAACTGGTAAACCCACTATGGAAGACAGTCTGGAGATACCTCAAAAATCTGATAATAGGCCTACCATATGACCCAGCCAGTCCACTCCTGGGAATTTACCCAAGGGAAATGAAATCAGCAAACAAGAGTTATCTGCACCTCCATGTTTATTTCAATTCAATTCACAATAGATAATACATGGAATCAACCTAAGTGCCCATCAACCAAAGACTGGATAAAGAAATTATGAGATATATGAATTATGGAATACTACACAGCCATAAAAATAAATGAAATGCCATGATTTGCAACAAAATAGATTAATTTGGAAAACTTCATCTTAGTGAAATAAGCCAGTCCCAAAGGGAGAAATACCATATGTTCTCCCAGATCTGTAAGAACTAATAGAACTCCTATAACAAAAGCTGTAGAAGTCAAATTGACACTCTGAGAAACAACAGTTTGAACAGCCTTCATCTTGATTGTCGAGGAACAGTTATTTTTATTATTTATTTATTTTTCTTTTTTAACTTTTATTTAATGCATATAAATTTCCAAAGTACAGCTTATGGATTACAATGGCTTCCCCCCCATAACTTCCCCCACCACCCACAACCCTCCCCTTTCCCACTCCCCCTCCACTTCCATTCACATCAAGATTCATTTTCAATTCTCTTTATATACAGAAGATCAGTTTAGTATATATTAAGTAAAGATTTCAACAGTTTGTACCCACATAGAAACACAAAGTTAAAAATACTGTTTGAGTACTAGTTATAGTGTTAAATCGCAATGTACAGCACATTAAGGACAGAGATCCTACGTGAGGAGTAAGTACACAATGATTCCTATTGTTGACTTAACAAATTGACACTCTTGCTTATGGCATCAGTAATCACCCTAGGTTCTTGTCATGAGTTGCAAAAGCTATGGAAGCCTTTTGAGTTCAAAGACTCTTATCATATTTAGACAAGGTCATAGTCAAAGTGGAAGTTCTCTCCTCCCTTCAGAGAAAGGTACCTCCTTCTTTGAAGACCTGTTCTTTCCACTGGGAACTCACTCACGGAGATCTTTCATTTAGGTCATTTTTTTTTTTTTGCCAGAGTGTCTTGGCTTTCCATGCCTGAAATACTCTCATGGGCTTTTCAGCCGGATCCGAATGCCTTAAGGGCTGATTCTGAGGCCAGAGTGCTGTTTAGGACATTTGCCATTCTATGAGTCTGCTGTGTATCCCACTTCCCATATTGGATCGTTCTCTCCCTTTTTTGTCTTTAATTTTTTCTTTTCTTCATACTATATGTTGAACTCTTAACATAGGGTTAATCATATATATATATATATATATTATATCTCAATTGAAACTAGATCTCAGTAAAAGATGAGAGGAGGAATAAGAGAGGGAGGAGGAAGTTTGTAACTGTTAAGATGTATAGTTATGCATACAGTCCTATGGACTTACTTTTTTAAAGATTTATTTTATTTATTTGAAATACAGAGTTATAGAGAGATGTAGATACATAGGGAGAGAGAGTGAGAGTGAGAGAGAGAGAGAGAGGATCTTCCATCTGCTGGATCACTCCCCAAGTGACCACAATGGCTGGAGCTATGACAATCAGGAGCCAGGAGCTTCTTCCAGATCTCCCACGTGGGTGCAGAGGCCCAAGGACTTAGGCCATCTTCTACTGCTTTCCTAGACATAGCAGAAAGCTGCATCAGAAGATGAACAGCTGGGAATAGAACCAGTTCCCTTATGGGATGCAGGTACTTCATTCCAGTGTTTAACCCACTGTACCAAAGCGCAGGCCCCCAGGCATACTTCTAAGGGTACAGTTTAAAAAGTTTTCATGGGACTCCAAATCCAATTAAAATAGGTGGTAAAATGCCATCTTAATTGTTCAAGTGGGAGCCAGTGCTATGGTGCATTAGGTTAAAGCCACTGCCTGCAGTGCTGACATCCCATATGGGCACCAGTTCCATTCCCAGCTGCTCCACTTCCAAACCAGCTCTCTGCTATGGCCTGGGAAATCAGTAGATGGCCCAAGTGCTTGGGTTCTTGCACATGCATGGGAGACCCATAAGAAGCTCCTGGCTCCTGGCTTCAGATCAGCTCATCTTTGGTCTTTGCAGCCATTTGGGAAGTGAACCAGCAGAAGGAAGACCTCTCTCTCTCTATTTCTCCTGCTCTACCTCACTCTGTAACTGTCTTTCAGATAAATAAAATAAATTTTTTAAAAAAAGTTAAAGGAACATATGTGTTAAAGTGAGCATATAGATATGATTAAATGTTAAAAAAATCATATAAATAGCATCATGTGCCTGTTAATAATAATAGAATTAAAAAGGAGGGAATGTCCAACATGGGAAGCAGTCCACATGGCAGACTTACAGAATGATAATCTCTTTAAGTAACACTCTGACCTCAGATTCAGTCCTTAAGGAATTTGGATGTGGTTGAAAAGTCCGTGAGAACATTTTGGGCATGGAAAGCCAAGGCACTGTGTCAAAAAATATCCAACATGAAGGATCTCTGTGACTGTGACCCCAGTAGAAAGAAGGAGCCATCAAAAAAGATATACTTTTCTCTGAAGCGAGGAGAGAACTTGAATTTTGTTTATGGCCTTGTCTAAATTCTGACAGAGGTTGTGGTATTAAAAGCCTTCCATAGCCTTGGCAGCTCATGGCAAGAGCCTTGGGTAATCACTGATGTCATAAATAAGAGTGTTAATTGTAAAATTAACTACAGAAGTCTCTGCATTTACTCTGCATGTAGGACCTCTGTCCTTAATGAGTTGTACTATGAGAATTAACTGCAAAACTTGATCTCAAACAGCATTTTATATGTTGTGTGGGGGGATGCAAACTGTTGAAATCTTTATGTAGTATAGAGTTGATCTTCTGTATATAAAGTTAATTACAAATAAGAAAAAAAATAAGAGATAGAGGAAATAGGAGAGCAGGAAGGGGAGGTGGAGGTGGAGAGAGATACCCTGTCTGCTAGTTTAATCCCCAAATACCCATAACACCTGGGCTGGGCCAGGCCAAGGCCAGGAGTTGAACTCCATCTGTGTCTCCCATGTGGCAGTCAGGAACCCAACTCTAGGCCATCATCTGCTGCATCCCAGGCACATTAGCAGGAAGCTGGATCAGAATATTTTAACATTCCATCCCAGGCACTCCAGTATGGGATGTGGTCATTCCAAGGGCAGCTTAACCCCTGCAAAATGCCCATCTCTGAATGGTATCAATATATTCTTAAGCACTGTACAGAATATTCATTATACTTTTCATAGAAATGTAATTTATTTTATACTAATCTCACACACTGCAACTTTGTAGAATTTATTAATTGGAATGGATTTTCAGTGAACTATTTAGTATTCTTTTATACTTAGGATTACATATTTATCACAAAAAAATCAAGTTTTATTCCTTGCTTTGCAGTCCAGAATCCTTTTCTCCATTTTCACCACATTACTTTTTTTTAGCAGAAACCTTCCTGATGACATTTAAAAGACATGCACAAGAAAATATTTGAGTCTTGTGGCTAACCATTTGGGGAAATCATTTTGCATTCCTCCATTATATGCGGTGTTTACTGTAGGCTTTCTTTTGGTGCTCTTTTTAAGATTTTGGTATTTTATACATTTTGAATGAAAAGAAAGAAACAGGGACAACCAGAGGAAAGAGAAAAAGTTATTTACACACAGAGATCTCTCCCATATGCTGATTTCCATAACAGATTCTTGTAACATCCAGAGCTGAGTCAAGGACAGAGCCAGGACGTGGGAGCTCCATGTAGCTCTCCCAGATTCAAACACTTGAGACATCACCATTACCTCCCTGGATCTGCATTAGGAGGAAGTCAGGAAATAGAACCTGAAATTGAACCCTTGCACTCTGATACAGAACTTGGGATTTCCTACATGTATGTGAATTACTAGACTCAATTCCTGCTCCCCACAGGTGATTTTATCTAGTTGTGGGAATTTCCTTTACATCTTAGTTTGCTTAGGGTTTTAATCATAAATGGGTGGTGGATTCAGCCAGATGAATTTTCTTTTAAGATGATCACATGTTCTTTAAATTCACGTTGGGGTTTTTCTTAATATGCATTATTTTCTGTCTTTCTTTCTTTCTGAGATAGTATTTTCTAAGAATTTTTTGAGGACCCTTCATATAAGCAAATTCATTTTATTTAGCACCAAGATTTTAATTAATTAGTATGATTCTTCTTGCATCAATTTTGATAATTTTTATTCTTGTAGGTTTTTTATCATATTCCATGTTTCTGAATTTTCATGGAAGTTGTGGGAAAAATAAAGTGAAAAAGAATGCACAGGGCAATCTGCCATCACACTCTACTTCAGTTTATACTGAGGTAGCATGCAGAAAATATCTAACTGCTCTATGTGCTACTCAGTTATTTTATAAGACAAATGAAATATTGTGCATAATGTAAACTGATATATTGTGCCATTTGACTTTGGGTTTTATCAACATGACAAACTGAATGTACATTTTCTTTTGTGTCCTAATTTAGATAATGACATTAAAATAAGAAAAACATAACATTGTACGAAGAACAACATAAACATGCTGATCTGATGAACCAATGCTTAAATCTGATATGTTACACACAGCATCCCATTTACATATATTTATGTGTAAGCATAATAGTATTTTAAATGGATAAAATATCAGGGTACATGGGTTAAACCACTTCTTGGGCCCCTCACATTCTTTTTTTTTTTAACTTTTATTTAATGAATATAAATTTCCAAAGTACGACTTATGGATTACAATTGCTTCCCCCCCATACCATCCCTCCCACCCACAACCCTCCCCTTTCCCACTCCCTCTCCCCTTCCATTCACATCAAGATTCATTTTCAATTATCTTAATATACAGAAGATCAGCTTAGTATACATTAAGTAAGGATTTCAACAGTTTGCTCCCACACAGAAACAAAGTGAAAAATAATAGATGATTTTTTTTAAATGATGATGAAATCAGATCAGACCTATTGTCATGTTTAATCCCAGTGAGAGTCAAGTTGGGAATTGATAATTTATTTTTTTTTTAAACAGAGAATCAGTTTAGTATGCATTAAGTAAAGATTTCAACAGTTTGTACCCCCATAGAAACACAAAGTGAAATATATTGTTTGAGTACTCGTTATAGCATTAAATCTCAATGCACAGCACATTAAGGACAGAGATCCTACATGAGGAGTAAGTGCACAGTGACTCCTGTTGTTGACTTTACACATTGACACTCCTGTCTATGGCATCAGTAATCTCCCTATGCTCCAGTCATGAGTTTCCAAGGCTATGGAAGCCCTCTGAGTTCTCCGACTCTTATCTTGTTTAGACAAGGTCATAGTCAAAGTGGAGGTTCTCTCCTCCCTTCAGAGAAAGGTACCTCCTTCTTTGAAGACCTGTTCTTTCCACTGGGATCTCACTCACAGAGATCTTTTGCCAGAGTGTCTTGGCTTTCCATGCCTGAAATACTCTCATGGGGCCCCTCACATTCTATTTGGAGTGCTCTTAGACTAAGTCCTACTTTGCTTCCTACCCAGCTTCTTACTAATGCACACCCTGTTAGGTGGAAGATGAGGACTCAAGTACTTTGGTCTCTGATACTCACATTGGATACTCACATGGAATTCCTGGCTTTTCATTTAAGCTTGGCCCAATCCCAGCTTCCGGGCATTTAGTCCTCTCTCTCTCACGCTCTCCTTCTCTGTCATTTTCTTTCTGTGTTACTTCACCTTTCAATTAAATAAATAAGATTTGGAAATTTAGAAAAATTCAAAATATTTATAGCATAGTGGTTCACTTTAAGAAGGATAAATTTATGTATTTAAAACCATAATAGGTGATATTAAACCTATCACAAGGCTGGCGGTGTGGCTCAGTAGGCTAGTCCTCTGCCTGTGTCACCGGCACGCCGGGTTCTAGTCCAGGTCGGGGCACTGGATTCTGTCCCGGTTGCCCCTCTTCCAGGCCAACTCTCTGCTGTGGCCCAGGAGTGCAGTGGAGGATGGCCCAAGTGCTTGGGCCCTGCACCCGCATGGGAGACCAGGAGAAGCACCTGGCTCCTGGCTTCAGAGCAGCACGATGAGCCGGTTGCAGTGCACCAGCTGCTGCGGCCATTGGAGGGTGAACCAATAGCAAAAAGGAAGACCTTTCTCTCCGTCTCTCTCTCTCTCTCTCACTGTCCACTCTGCCTGTCAAAAAAAAAAAAAAACCTATCACAAACTGATTGTTAGTATATTATAAACATACATATGAACATATAAATGATAAGTAACTTTACTAAATTAACAAGATATTGAGATACACTTATAGACAATATTTTAACCAGTTCACACAGAGAGAGAATAGTATTTCCAAATAGGAAGACATTTGAAACTTTCAAGGTTTATGGACCCAGTCATGTCATGAAGGCATAAATCTAAAAATCCTGTACTCTACCATCTATGAAATGATAGAAATACTACCAATTAAAGTGTTACCAAGAAGTCATTTAGACACATGCAAATTTTACTTAAGATTATCTTACATTGCATTGGTCCAGAATCATTTTTCAGGAATCAGGAAAGTATTAAGTGGGGATTGTGATTATTGCACTCAGAACATGAAATCAGGTAACTAATTCAGCTAAGAATTTTTAAAAGTTATCTTTATAAAACAGACAAATATTAAATGTGAAATGTGACATATTTTAGATTTGTCTGAAAATGTATAGCTATTCACAAATTTGTATAAAACGTAGCTTTGTATAAAGCATAAAATTATTTATAAAACATTAAATATGTCACCATTGTAAAATCATTATTAGTATAAAGTATATTACTTGGTCATTAGATGTTCCAAGATAAGAAATTTAGTATTTCTTTCTTTAAAAAAAGATTTATTTATTTACTTGAAAGTCAGAGTTACACAGAGAGGAGAGGCAGAGAGAGAGAGAGAGGTCTAGAGAGAGAGAGAGAGGTCTTCCATCCACTGGTTTACTCCCCAATTGACCACAATGGCCACAGTTGTGCCAATCCAAAGGCAGGAGCCAGGAGCCTCCTCCAGGTCTCCCAAGTGTGTGCAGGGGCCCAAAGACTTGGGCCATCTTCTGCTTTCCCAGGCCATAGCAGAGAGCTGGATCAGAAGTAGAACAGCCCAGACTCGATCCAGTGCCCATATGGGATGCCAGCACTACAGGTGGCAGCTTTACCTGCCATGCCACAGTGCTGGCCTGAGAAATTAAGTATTTCTTATGAGATCATGTTGTCTTGCACAAACTATCCCTGTGAAATATTCTATTCTTGTGTGCATTTGATGTATACATGCATATGATAAAACAAATGCCTCATTTCCTCAAACTCTTACATTGCATCCACTATGCTTACTTTCCAGTACAAAAATGATAAAATGTGCAAGATCATCAAAAGGAACATTGGAGAATTTCCCAGAGGCCAACATATATCAATAGAAATATTGAGAGGACAAATCAAGCTGAAGGACTATTTTTGTCCCCAGGACAGTTGCTGAATACTTGAGCCTCAAATCCCTTTGGGTAAACCAGATTTCCCTCTGGTGAACTGGAATAAATAAGAAAACATGCCAACTAGCGATTACCCAAAGGTTAGGCATAGCCAACATGTGCATTAAATTGGAACTAATGAAGCATACAAAGAAATAAGCTACTAGAATTGAGTTTCACAGATTAGATAATGTAATTACATTTCAAATATTTAAATAAACATCAAAAATGAATGAATTGAGATAATAATGAGCTTGAGAAATAAGAACAAGGAACAGCAAAATTGATCATATTTGGAAAAAAGCCAAATAACCATAAATATTTGAAAACTGTAATAAACAAATATACAATACAGAATTTAAAAATTAAGTTAAACTCAGGTTTTCCATGCCTGAAATGCTCTCATGGGCTTTTCAGCCAGATCCAAATGCCTTAAGAGCTGATTCTAAGGCCAGAGTGCTGTTTAGGTCATTTGTCATTCTATGAGTCTGTGGTGTGGCCTGCTTCCCACATTGGATCATTCTCTCCTTTTTCATTCTAACTATTGTCATTACCAGACACTTGGTCTTATTTATGTGATTCTTTGACACTTAATACTACCTATTTGATCAATTAGACACTTAATATGATCACTTTAACATGTGAGGTGGCATTATTACTACCCAGCTTAATGGGATTTGGTGTGTCATGAAAAGCTTTTAGCTTTACCCTAAAGGGTAAGTCCCTGAGAATATGTGCAGAACTGTACAGCTCCTCTCTCTCTTAGTCCCACTCTTATTTTTACTGGGGTTTATTTTCAATTGACTTTATACACCTATGATTACTTCTATGCTAGGTAAAGAGTTCCACCAATGGTATTAAGTAGAAAAAATAAAAATGATAATAAAATGAAATAACAAACTGTTATTTGTCAGTCAAGACAAAGGCTGTTCAAGTCATTGCTTCTCATACTATCAACTTCACTTCTGCAGATTTCCTTTTAGGTGCTCCGTTATTGTCACAGATCAGGGAGAATAAATACTATTTGTCCCTTTGAGACTGGCTTATTTCACTAGGTATAATGTTTTCCAGTTCCATCCATTTTGTTTAAAATGACTGGATTTCATTTCACAAGTGAGAGAAATAATACATTTACATTGCTAACAGAAATTAGTATATAAGCTACAATTGAATATTTACCTATTTTAAAGAGAATAAAAATATTTTCAAATGTAACAATCAAGAAAAACTTGATTTTTTTTA